>NW_026906226.1:107500-180000 GCF_033807715.1 Cololabis saira
GAGGAGGAGGAGGAGGAGGAGGAAGAGGAGGAGGAGGAAGAAGAGGAAGAGGAGGAGGAGGATATATATATATATATATATATATATATATATATATATATATATATATATATATATATATATATATATATATATATATATATATATATATGCACATCATCCATGTCTCTGTATGTCAAACCATTCAAAAGATATTGGACTATAACGTATCGGCCAATCAGAAGAAAGGGCGGGGCTAATTTGCACCAATGAGGGTCAGGGACTCGATACTTAGTCCAATGACACCACCCGTGACTCTGTATGTCAAACCATTCAAAAGATATTGGACTATAACGTATCGGCCAATCAGAAGAAAGGGCGGGGCTAATTTGCACCAATGAGGGTCAAGGACTCGATACTTAGTCATTTGACACCACCCATGTCTCTGTATGTCAAACCATTCAAAAGATATTGGACTATAACGTATCGGCCAATCAGAAGAAGGGGCGGGGCTAATTTGCACCAATGAGGGTCAGGGACTCGATACTTAGTCATTTGACACCACCCATGTCTCTGTATGTCAAACCATTCAAAAGATATTGGACTATAACGTATCGGCCAATCAGAAGAAGGGGCGTGGCTAATTTGCACCAATGAGGGTCAGGGACTCGATACTTAGTCATTTGACACCACCCATGTCTCTGTATGTCAAACCATTCAAAAGATATTGGACTTTAACGTATCAGCCAATCAGAAGAAGGGGCGGGGCTAATTTGCACCAATGAGGGTCAGGGGCTCGATACTTAGTCATTTGATACCACCCGTGACACTCTATGTCAAACCATTCAAAAGATATTGGACTATAACGTATCGGCCAATCAGAAGAAGGGGCGGGGCTAATTTGCACCAATGAGGGTCAGGGGCTCGATACTTAGTCATTTGACACCACCCATGTCTCTGTATGTCAAACCATTCAAAAGATATTGGACTTTAACGTATCAGCCAATCAGAAGAAGGGGCGGGGCTAATTTGCACCAATGAGGGTCAGGGGCTCGATACTTAGTCATTTGATACCACCCGTGACACTCTATGTCAAACCATTCAAAAGATATTGGACTATAACGTATCGGCCAATCAGAAGAAGGGGCGGGGCTAATATGTATATATAATATACAAATGTAAATATTTATATGTATAATAATAATAATATACATATATATCCCATGAACCTGTCCCCAGCAGGACTGGGGATCATGTAAGGTCAGGGTTCAGATTCCTCCATTATCCAAGGTAAAGTATTATGAAGTCTGCATTGAGTGGGTCATGTGACTAGTTCTGGGTCACATGACCCGGAAGTATGGTAGTGTATATTGTATTGGAATGACTCAGCTAGTATTTTGGATTTGACAAGCCTCAAATAACTTCACCTTGTAATCAAACTGTAGCTCCTAGCAGAAAAACAAAGACATCGTGAGAGAGACAGAACCCGGAAGATTCTGACAATCTTAATTTCATTCAGATATTCCTTAAAATGTGTAAGTAACGGCAATTCGAAAACAAAAATGAGATTTTTTTGAAGAATTTTTTTTTTAACATTGCAGTGAATGGAGAAGGAGACAGGAATTGGCATGGCTCTTAGTCTCCCCGTTTAAATTTTGTGCACACCACGCCTGTCAAAGTCACATTTTAAGAATACCAAAATGTATGTCTACATTCTGACCAAAAATGATCTGTCCAGCTTTTACGGTTCGGCCGTGAGGTCGAGTTACAAATAAAAATTATGGTCATTTTTTCAGGGTTCTGCTCACTCTGATCAATTCGAACCTCCACTCTAGATTTGAAAAAGGGGGTTTTTTAGTCCTCGCTTGAAGGCTCATATCTTGAAAAGTGTACATTTTAGGAAAAAACAGTCCGGGGTTTAGAGAGAGAAGAGAAGTTTTCCTCCGTTTTGAAGTTTGAATGACGTTTCTACGTGCAAGTATGAGAAAGATACGTGACTTGGAAAAAAGGTGAATTTTGTCTTTTTTTTCTCAACATTTTCCCATCCGCTTTGAATGGCGCCATTGAAATGCATGGGAAAACAGTTCCCCATTAGTTTGGAAATTTGGAAATGTTTTTGCACTTCGTGCAAAAACTATTCGTGCCATCGTTCTGAAAATCCAGAGGACTGTAGTTAAATTCAGGGCCTACAACTTTCTAAATCGGTTCAGAATTTTTCGAGTAACGGTATGCGAGTGGTGAGGCCCCAAAGTTCACGCAATGCGTTCCGGATGGGGCAAAAAGCGCACGTTTGTGCACGTTGCGCAAAAACGTGCACGCCAATCGCTTATAAAAGTCATACCAATTGATTCCCGATTAAGTCGCACGTTTCTACGTTTTTACTTTTTGAGTTTTCTCAAAGCTGTGCGACTAGTTACGCGCCGAAGTTTATACGGAAGAATATGGAATAAATAATAATAAATAACTAGACAAAATTCCCGGGAAATTTTGAAGTGCCACGGACTACTGCCGGATGATCGCGGGATGCACCCATGAAGGTCAAGGACTCGATACTTGGTCATTTGACACCACCCATGACTCTCTATGTCAAACCATTCAAAAGATATTGGACTATAACGTATCGGCCAATCAGGACAAGGGGCGGGGCTAATTTGCACCAATGAGGGTCAGGGACTCCATACTTAGTCATTTGACACCACCCATGTCTCTGTATGTCAAACCATTCAAAAGATATTGGACTTTAACGTATCAGCCAATCAGAAGAAGGGGCGTGGCTAATTTGCACCAATGAGGGTCAGGGACTCGATACTTGGTCATTTGACACCACCCATGTCTCTGTATGTCAAACCATTCAAAAGATATTGGACTATAACGTATCGGCCAATCAGAAGAAGGGGCGTGGCTAATTTGCACCAATGAGGGTCAGGGACTCCATACTTAGTCATTTGACACCACCCATGTCTCTGTATGTCAAACCATTCAAAAGATATTGGACTTTAACGTATCAGCCAATCAGAAGAAGGGGCGGGGCTAATTTGCACCAATGAGGGTCAGGGACTCGATACTTAGTCATTTGACACCACCCATGTCTCTGTATGTCAAACCATTCAAAAGATATTGGACTTTAACGTATCGGCCAATCAGAAGAAGGGGCGTGGCTAATTTGCACCAATGAGGGTCAGGGACTCGATACTTAGTCATTTGACACCACCCATGTCTCTGTATGTCAAACCATTCAAAAGATATTGGACTTTAACGTATCAGCCAATCAGAAGAAGGGGCGGGGCTAATTTGCACCAATGAGGGTCAGGGGCTCGATACTTAGTCATTTGATACCACCCGTGAGTCTCTATGTCAAACCATTCAAAAGATATTGGACTATAACGTATCGGCCAATCAGAAGAAGGGGCGGGGCTAATATGTATATATAATATACAAATGTAAATATTTATATGTATAATAATAATAATATACATATATATCCCATGAACCTGTCCCCAGCAGGACTGGGGATCATGTAAGGTCAAAAGGTCAGGGTTCAGATTCCTCCATTATCCAAGGTAAAGTATTATGAAGTCTGCATTGAGTGGGTCATGTGACTAGTTCTGGGTCACATGACCCGGAAGTATGGTAGTGTATATTGTATTGGAATGACTCAGCTAGTTCTTCGGATTTGACAAGCCTCAAATAACTTCACCTTGTAATCAAACTGTAGCTCCTAGCAGAAAAACAAAGACATCGTGAGAGAGACAGAACCCGGAAGATTCTGACAATCTTAATTTTATTCAGATATTCCTTAAAATGTGTTAGTAACGGCAATTCGAAAACAAAAATGAGATTTTTTTGAAGAAAACGTTATTTAACATGGGAGTCAATGGAGAGAAAGACAGGATTTGGCATGGCTGTTAGTCTCCCCGTTCAAATTTTGTGCACACCACGCCTGTCAAAGTCACATTTTATGAATCACAAAACCTATGTCTATATTCTGACCAAAAATGATCTGTCTACCTTTTACGGTTTGGCCGTGAGGTCGAGTTACAAATAAAAATTATGATCATTTTTTTAAAGTCTCTCGCACTCTGATCAATTAGAACCGCACTGAAGATTTGACAAAAAAGTGATTTCCAGTCCTCGCTTGAGCGCTCATATCTTGAAAAGTGTACATTTTAGGAAAAAACAGTCTGGGGTTTAGAGAGAGAAGAGAAGTTTTCCTCCGTTTTGAAGTTTGAATGACCTTTCTACGTGCAAGTATGAGAAAGATAGGTGACTCAGAAAAAAGGTGATTTTTTTTTTTTTAACCTCATCCCACACACAGTGTGAAATGCTGCCCCATACAAATACATGGTCCCCATTAGTTTGGAAATTTGGAAATGTTTTTGCACTTCGTGCAAAAACTATTCGTGCCATCGTTCTGAAAATCCACAGGAATGTAGTTAAATTCAGGGCCTACAACTTTCTAAATCGGTTCATAATTCTTCGAGTAACGGTGTGCGAGTGGTGAGGCCCCAAAGTTCACGCAATGCGTTCCGGATGGGGCAAAAAGCGCACGTTTGTGCACGTTGCGCAAAAACGTGCACGCCAATCGCTTATAAAAGTCATACCAATTGATTCCCGATTAAGGCGCACGTTTCTACGTTTTTACTTTTTGAGTTTTCTCAAAGCTGCGCAACTAGTTACGCGCCGAAGTTTATACGGAAGAATATGGAATAATAATAATAAATAAGCCTGAGCAATAGTATTAGTGCCTCGTGCTGCGCACGAGGCACTCCTCCTCCATTGAGCTTGCGCATCTCAATGGAGGAGGCGTGCCACGTGGCGCAGCCGTGGCACTAACTAGACCAAAATTCCCGGGAAATTTTGAAGTGCCACGGACTACTGCCGGATGATCGCGGGATGCACCCATGAAGGTCAAGGACTCGATACTTGGTCATTTGACACCACCCATGTCTCTGTATGTCAAACCATTCAAAAGATATTGGACTTTAACGTATCAGCCAATCAGAAGAAGGGGTGGGGATAATTTGCACCAATGAGGGTCAGGGACTCCATACTTAGTCATTTGACACCACCCATGTCTCTGTATGTCAAACCATTCAAAAGATATTGGACTTTAACGTATCAGCCAATCAGAAGAAGGGGCGGGGCTAATTTGCACCAATGAGGGTCAGGGACTCCATACTTAGTCATTTGACACCACCCATGTCTCTGTATGTCAAACCGTTCAAAAGATATTGGACTTTAACGTATCAGCCAATCAGAAGAAGGGGCGTGGCTAATTTGCACCAATGAGGGTCAGGGACTCCATACTTAGTCATTTGACACCACCCATGTCTCTGTATGTCAAACCATTCAAAAGATATTGGACTTTAACGTATCAGCCAATCAGAAGAAGGGGCGGGGCTAATTAGCACCAATGAGGGTCAGGGACTCCATACTTAGTCATTTGACACCACCCATGTCTCTGTATGTCAAACCATTCAAAAGATATTGGACTTTAACGTATCAGCCAATCAGAAGAAGGGGCGGGGCTAATTTGCACCAATGAGGGTCAGGGACTCGATACTTAGTCATTTGACACCACCCATGTCTCTGTATGTCAAACCATTCAAAAGATATTGGACTTTAACGTATCAGCCAATCAGAAGAAGGGGCGGGGCTAATTTGCACCAATGAGGGTCAGGGACTCCATACTTAGTCATTTGACACCACCCATGTCTCTGTATGTCAAACCGTTCAAAAGATATTGGACTTTAACGTATCAGCCAATCAGAAGAAGGGGCGTGGCTAATTTGCACCAATGAGGGTCAGGGACTCCATACTTAGTCATTTGACACCACCCATGTCTCTGTATGTCAAACCATTCAAAAGATATTGGACTTTAACGTATCAGCCAATCAGAAGAAGGGGCGGGGCTAATTAGCACCAATGAGGGTCAGGGACTCCATACTTAGTCATTTGACACCACCCATGTCTCTGTATGTCAAACCATTCAAAAGATATTGGACTTTAACGTATCAGCCAATCAGAAGAAGGGGCGGGGCTAATTTGCACCAATGAGGGTCAGGGACTCGATACTTAGTCATTTGACACCACCCATGTCTCTGTATGTCAAACCATTCAAAAGATATTGGACTTTAACGTATCAGCCAATCAGAAGAAGGGGCGTGGCTAATTTGCACCAATGAGGGTCAGGGACTTCATACTTAGTCATTTGACACCACCCATAAATCTGTATGTCAAACCATTCAAAAGATATTGGACTTTAACGTATCAGCCAATCAGAAGAAGGGGTGGGGCTAATGTGCATTCCCTGGGTCATGTGACCAGTTCTGGGTCACATGACCCGGAAGTGTATACTGTATTATGCTGTATATACTGTGGATGGATGGATGGATGATGGATGGATGATGGATGGATGATGGATGGATGATGGATGGATGGATGATGGATGGATGATGGATGGATGATGGATGGATGGATGATGGATGGATGATTGATGGATGGAGGGATGGATGGATGATGGATGGATGATGGATGGATGGATGGATGATGGATGGATGATGGATGGATGGATGATGGATGGATGATGGATGGATGGATGGAGGGATGGATGGATGATGGATGGATGATGGATGGATGGATGATGGAGGGATGATGGATGGATGGATGATGGATGGATGATGGATGGATGGAGGGATGGATGGATGATGGATGGATGATGGATGGATGATGGATGGATGGATGGATGGATGATTGATGGATGATGGATGGATGGATGATGGATGGATGGATGATGGATGGATGGATGATGGATGGATGGATGGATGATGGATGGATGATGGATGGATGATGGATGGATGGATGGATGATGGATGGATGGATGGATGGATGGATGGATGATGGATGGATGATGGATGGATGATGGATGGATGGATGGATGATGGATGGATGATGGATGGATGGAGGATGGATGGATGGATGATAGATGGATGATGGATGGATGGATGATGGATGGATGGATGATGGATGGATGGATGATGGATGGATGGATGGATGATGGATGGATGATGGATGGATGGATGATGGATGGATGGATGATGGATGGATGATGGATGGATGGATGGATGATTGATGGATGATGGATGGATGGATGATGGATGGATGATGGATGGATGGATGATGGATGAATGGATGATGGATGGATGATGGATGGATGGATGGATGATTGATGGATGGATGGATGATGGAGGGATGGATGGAGGGATGATGGATGGATGATGGATGGATGATGGATGGATGGATGATGGAGGGATGATGGATGGAGGGATGATGGATGGATGGATGGATGGATGATTGATGGATGGATGGATGATGGATGGATGATGGATGGATGGATGATGGATGGATGGATGATTGATGGATGGATGGATGATGGATGGATGATGGATGGATGGATGATGGATGGATGGATGATGGATGGATGGATGATGGATGGATGATGGATGGATGGATGGATGGATGGATGATTGATGGATGTATGGATGATGGATGGATGATGGATGGATGATGGATGGATGGATGGTGGATGGATGATGGATGGATGGAGGGATGGATGGAGGGATGGATGGATGATGGATGGATGATGGATGGATGGAGGGATGGATGGATGATGGATGGATGATGGATGGATGATGGATGATGGATGGATGGATGGAGGGATGATGGATGGATGGAGGGATGATGGATGGATGGATGGATGGATGGATGGATGGATGGATGGATGGATGGATGAAGGTAGAGGATGATGAAGGTAGAGGATGATGAAGGTAGAGGAGGATGATGAAGGTAGAGGATGATGAAGGTATAGGATGATGAAGGTCAGGGTCCAGATTTCTCCATTTTCCAGCTTATACTATTTGAAGTCTGTACTGAATGGGTCATGTGACCAGTTCTGGGTCAGCCTAATCAGTCAACAGCTGAGCTCCGGTTGCCGGGCAACAAAACCTTAAAAAAAAAAGGTTCAGAACCTTACTACTGTATACAGAGAATGAGTCAGCAAGATTTTCGGTTTTGACAAGCCTCAAATAACTTCACCTTGTAATCAAACTGTAGCTCCTAGCAGAAAAACAAAGACATCGTGAGAGAGACAGAACCCGGAAGATTCTGACAATCTTAATTTTATTCAGATATTCCTTAAAATGTGTTAGTAACGGCAATTCGAAAACAAAAATGAGATTTTTTTGAAGAAAACGTTATTTATTATGGGAGTCAATGGAGAGAAAGACAGGATTTGGCATGGCTGTTAGTCTCCCCGTTCAAATTTTGTGCACACCACGCCTGTCAAAGTCACATTTTATGAATCACAAAACCTATGTCTATATTCTGACCAAAAATGATCTGTCTACCTTTTACGGTTTGGCCGTGAGGTCGAGTTACAAATAAAAATTATGATCATTTTTTTAAAGTCTCTCGCACTCTGATCAATTAGAACCGCACTGAAGATTTGACAAAAAAGTGATTTCCAGTCCTCGCTTGAGCGCTCATATCTTGAAAAGTGTACATTTTAGGAAAAAACAGTCCGGGGTTTAGAGAGAGAAGAGAAGTTTTCCTCCGTTTTGAAGTTTGAATGACCTTTCTACGTGCAAGTATGAGAAAGATAGGTGACTCAGAAAAAAGGTGATTTTTTTTTTTTTAACCTCATCCCACACACAGTGTGAAATGCTGCCCCATACAAATACATGGTCCCCATTAGTTTGGAAATTTGGAAATGTTTTTGCACTTCGTGCAAAAACTATTCGTGCCATCGTTCTGAAAATCCACAGGAATGTAGTTAAATTCAGGGCCTACAACTTTCTAAATCGGTTCAGAATTTTTCGAGTAACGGTATGCGAGTGGTGAGGCCCCAAAGTTCACGCAATGCGTTCCGGATGGGGCAAAAAGCGCACGTTTGTGCACGTTGCGCAAAAACGTGCACGCCAATCGCTTATAAAAGTCATACCAATTGATTCCCGATTAAGGCGCACGTTTCTACGTTTTTACTTTTTGAGTTTTCTCAAAGCTGCGCAACTAGTTACGCGCCGAAGTTTATACGGAAGAATATGGAATAATAAATAAATAAGCCTGAGCAATAGTATTAGTGCCTCGTGCTGCGCACGAGGCACTCCTCCTCCATTGAGCTTGCGCATCTCAATGGAGGAGGCGTGCCACGTGGCGCAGCCGTGGCACTAATAAGCCTGAGCAATAGTATTAGTGCCTCGTGCTGCGCACGAGGCACTCCTCCTCCATTGAGCTTGCGCATCTCAATGGAGGAGGCGTGCCACGTGGCGCAGCCGTGGCACTAACTAGACCAAAATTCCCGGGAAATTTTGAAGTGCCACGGACTACTGCCGGATGATCGCGGGATGCACCCATGAAGGTCAAGGACTCGATACTTGGTCATTTGACACCACCCATGACTCTCTATGTCAAACCATTCAAAAGATATTGGACTATAACGTATAGGCCAATCAGAAGAAGGGGCGTGGCTAATTTGCACCAATGAGGGTCAGGGACTCGATACTTGGTCATTTGACACCACCCATGTCTCTGTATGTCAAACCATTCAAAAGATATTGGACTATAACGTATCGGCCAATCAGAAGAAGGGGCGTGGCTAATTTGCACCAATGAGGGTCAGGGACTCCATACTTAGTCATTTGACACCACCCATGTCTCTGTATGTCAAACCATTCAAAAGATATTGGACTTTAACGTATCAGCCAATCAGAAGAAGGGGCGGGGCTAATTTGCACCAATGAGGGTCAGGGACTCGATACTTAGTCATTTGACACCACCCATGTCTCTGTATGTCAAACCATTCAAAAGATATTGGACTTTAACGTATCAGCCAATCAGAAGAAGGGGCGTGGCTAATTTGCACCAATGAGGGTCAGGGACTCGATACTTAGTCATTTGACACCACCCATGTCTCTGTATGTCAAACCATTCAAAAGATATTGGACTATAACGTATCGGCCAATCAGAAGAAGGGGCGGGGCTAATTTGCACCAATGAGGGTCAGGGACTCGATACTTAGTCATTTGACACCACCCATGTCTCTGTATGTCAAACCATTCAAAAGATATTAGACTTTAACGTATCGGCCAATCAGAAGAAGGGGCGTGGCTAATTTGCACCAATGAGGGTCAGGGACTCGATACTTAGTCATTTGACACCACCCATGTCTCTGTATGTCAAACCATTCAAAAGATATTGGACTTTAACGTATGAGCCAATCAGAAGAAGGGGCGTGGCTAATTTGCACCAATGAGGGTCAGGGACTCGATACTTAGTCATTTGACACCACCCATGTCTCTGTATGTCAAACCATTCAAAAGATATTGGACTTTAACGTATCAGCCAATCAGAAGAAGGGGCGTGGCTAATTTGCACCAATGAGGGTCAGGGGCTCGATACTTAGTCATTTGACACCACCCATGTCTCTGTATGTCAAACCATTCAAAAGATATTGGACTTTAACGTATCAGCCAATCAGAAGAAGGGGCGTGGCTAATTTGCACCAATGAGGGTCAGGGGCTCGATACTTAGTCATTTGACACCACCCATGTCTCTGTATGTCAAACCATTCAAAAGATATTGGACTTTAACGTATCAGCCAATCAGAAGAAGGGGCGGGGCTAATGTGCATTCCCTTGGTCATGTGACCAGTTCTGGGTCACATGACCCGGAAGTGTATACTGTATTATGCTGTATATACTGTGGATGGATGGATGGATGATGGATGGATGATGGATGGATGGATGATGGATGGATGATGGATGGATGATGGATGGATGGATGATGGATGGATGATGGATGGATGGATGGATGGATGATGGATGTATGGATGATGGATGGATGATGGATGGATGGATGATGGATGGATGATGGATGGATGATGGATGGATGGATGATGGATGGATGATAGATGGATGGATGATGGATGGATGATGGATGGATGGATGGATGGATGGAGGAATGGATGGATGGATGATGGATGGATGGATGATGGAGGGATGATGGATGGAGGGATGATGGATGGATGGAGGGATGGATGGATGATGGATGGATGATGGATCGATGATGAATGGATGGATGGATGGATGATGGATGGATGGATGGATGATGGATGGATGGATGATGGATGGATGGATGGATGATTGATGGATGGATGGATGGATGATGGATGGATGGATGGATGGAGGGATGGATGGATGATAGATGGATGATGGATGAATGGATGATGGAGGGGTGATGGATGGAGGGATGATGGATGGATGGAGGGATGGATGGATGATGGATGGATGATGAATGGATGATGGATGGATGGATGGATGGATGGATGATGGATGGATGGATGATGGATGGATGGATGATGGATGGATGGATGGATGATGGATGGATGATGGACGGATGATGGATGGATGATGGATGGATGGATGATTGATGGATGGATGGATGATGGATGGATGATGGATGATGGATGGATGATTGATGGATGTATGGATGATGGATGGATGATGGATGGATGGATGATGGATGGATGATGGATGGATGGAGGGATGGATGGATGGATGGATGGATGGATGATGGATGGATGATGGATGGATGGATGATGGAGGGATGATGGATGGAGGGATGATGGATGGATGATGGATGGTTGAGGAGGATGATGAAGGTAGAGGAGGATGGTGAAGGTAGAGGAGGATGATGAAGGTAGAGGATGGTGAAGGTAGAGGAGGATGAAGGTAGAGGATGATGATGAAGGTAGAGGATGATGAAGGTAGAGGAGGATGATGAAGGTAGAGGATGATGAAGGTAGAGGATGATGAAGGTAGATGATGATGAAGGTAGAGGATGATGAAGGTCAGGGTTCAGATTTCTCCATTTTCCAGGTTATATTATATTAAGTCTGTACTGACTGAGTCATGTGACCAGTCCTGGGTCACATGACCCAGAAGCCTGCGGGGGAGATGAGTCATCAGAACAGAGAAGCTTCTAGAAACTTCAGAAGCTTACTAGTATATATACAGAGGTCATGATTCAGCTATATTTTCGGTTGTGACAAACCTCAAATCACTCCACTTTGTCATCAAACCGTAGCTCTTAGCAGAAAAATGAAAACATCGTGAGCGACGGAGAACCCAGCAGATTCCGGAAATGTTATTTTCATACAGATATCACTTATAATGTGTTAGTAACGGCAATTCGAAAACAAAAATGAGATTTTTTTTAAGAAAACTTCATTTAACATGGGACTCAATGGAGATCGAGACAGGAATTCCCGTGTCTGTTGGCCCTGCCGTTCCAATTTTGTGCACACCACGCCTGTCAAAGTCACATTATTTGAAACTCAACATCTATGTCTATATTCTGACCAAAAATTATCTGTCTACCTTTTACGGTTTGGCCGTGACCTCGAGTTACAAATAAGAAATCATGTTTTTTTTTCAGTCTAACTACACTCTAGCGAACTGACTCCCGTGCTCTAGATTTGAAAAAAAGTGATTTCCAGTCCTCGCTTGAGTGCTCATATCTTGAAAAGTGTACATTTTAGGAAAAAACAGTCCGGGGTTTGGAGAGAGAAGAGAAGTTTTCCTCCGTTTTGAAGTTTGAATGACGTTTCTACGTCCAAGTATGAGAAAGATACGTGACTGGGAAAAAAGGTGAATTTTGTCTTTTTTTTCTCAACATTTTCCCATCCGCTTATAATGGCGCCATTGAAATGCATGGGAAAATCTTCCCCATTAGTTTGGAAATTTGGAAATGTTTTTGCACTTCGTGCAAAAACTATTCGTGCCATCGTTCTGAAAATCCACAGGACTGTAGTTAAATTCAGGGCCTACAACTTTCTAAATCAGTTCAGAATTTTTCGAGTAACGGTATGCGAGTGGTGAGGCCCCAAAGTTCACGCAATGCGTTCCGGATGGGGCAAAAAGCGCACGTTTGTGCACGTTGCGCAAAAACGTGCACGCCAATCGCTTATAAAAGTCATACCAATTGATTCCCGATTAAGTCGCACGTTTCTACGTTTTTACTTTTTGAGTTTTCTCAAAGCTGCGCAACTAGTTACGCGCCGAAGTTTATACGGAAGAATATGGAATAAATAATAAATAATAATAAGCCTGAGCAATAGTATTAGTGCCTCGTGCTGCGCACGAGGCACTCCTCCTCCATTGAGCTTGCGCATCTCAATGGAGGAGGCGTGCCACGTGGCGCAGCCGTGGCACTAATAATAATAACTAGACCAAAATTCCCGGGAAATTTTGAAGTGCCACGGACTACTGCCGGATGATCGCGGGATGCACCCATGAAGGTCAAGGACTCGATACTTGGTCATTTGACACCACCCATGACTCTCTATGTCAAACCATTCAAAAGATATTGGACTATAACGTATCGGCCAATCAGAAGAAGGGGCGTGGCTAATTTGCACCAATGAGGGTCAGGGACTCGATACTTGGTCATTTGACACCACCCATGTCTCTGTATGTCAAACCATTCAAAAGATATTGGACTATAACGTATCGGCCAATCAGAAGAAGGGGCGTGGCTAATTTGCACCAATGAGGGTCAGGGACTCCATACTTAGTCATTTGACACCACCCATGGCTCTGTATGTCAAACCATTCAAAAGATATTGGACTTTAACGTATCAGCCAATCAGAAGAAGGGGCGGGGCTAATTTGCACCAATGAGGGTCAGGGACTCGATACCTAGTCATTTGACACCACCCATGTCTCTGTATGTCAAACCATTCAAAAGATATTGGACTTTAACGTATCAGCCAATCAGAAGAAGGGGCGTGGCTAATTTGCACCAATGAGGGTCAGGGACTCGATACTTAGTCATTTGACACCACCCATGTCTCTGTATGTCAAACCATTCAAAAGATATTGGAGTATAACGTATCGGCCAATCAGAAGAAGGGGCGTGGCTAATTTGCACCAATGAGGGTCAGGGACTCGATACTTAGTCATTTGACACCACCCATGTCTCTGTATGTCAAACCATTCAAAAGATATTGGACTATAACGTATCAGCCAATCAGAAGAAGGGGCGGGGCTAATTTGCACCAATGAGGGTCAGGGACTCGATACTTAGTCATTTGATACCACCCGTGAGTCTCTATGTCAAACCATTCAAAAGATATTGGACTATAACGTATCGGCCAATCAGAAGAAGGGGCGGGGCTAATTTGCACCAATGAGGGTCAGGGGCTCGATACTTAGTCATTTGATACCACCCGTGAGTCTCTATGTCAAACCATTCAAAAGATATTGGACTATAACGTATCGGCCAATCAGAAGAAGGGGCGGGGCTAATATGTATATATAATATACAAATGTAAATATTTATATGTATAATAATAATAATATACATATATATCCCATGAACCTGTCCCCAGCAGGACTGGGGATCATGTAAGGTCAAAAGGTCAGGGTTCAGATTCCTCCATTATCCAAGGTAAAGTATTATGAAGTCTGCATTGAGTGGGTCATGTGACTAGTTCTGGGTCACATGACCCGGAAGTATGGTAGTGTATATTGTATTGGAATGACTCAGCTAGTTCTTCGGATTTGACAAGCCTCAGATAACTTCACCTTGTAATCAAACTGTAGCTCCTAGCAGAAAAACAAAGACATCGTGAGAGAGACAGAACCCGGAAGATTCTGACAATCTTAATTTTATTCAGATATTCCTTAAAATGTGTTAGTAACGGCAATTCGAAAACAAAAATGAGATTTTTTTGAAGAAAACGTTATTTAACATGGGAGTCAATGGAGAGAAAGACAGGATTTGGCGTGTCTGTTGGGCCCCCCGGTCAAATTTTGTGCACACCACGCCTGTCAAAGTCACATTTTATAAATCACAACACCTATGTCTATATTCTGACCAAAGATTATCTTTCTAGCTTTTACGGTTCGGCCGTGAGCTCAAGTTACAAATAAAAATTATGGTCATTTTTTCAAAGTCTCTCGCACTCTGATCAATTAGAACCGCACTGTAGATTTGACAAAAAAGTGATTTCCAGTCCTCGCTTGAGCGCTCATATCTTGAAAAGTGTACATTTTAGGAAAAAACAGTCCGGGGTTTGGAGAGAGAAGAGAAGTTTTCCTCCGTTTTGAAGTCTTAATGACGTTTCTACGTCCAAGTATGAGAAAGATACGTGACTCGGAAAAAAGGTGAATTTTGTCTTTTTTTTCTCAACATTTTCCCATCCGCTTATAATGGCGCCATTGAAATGCATGGGAAAATCTTCCCCATTAGTTTGGAAATTTGGAAATGTTTTTGCACTTCGTGCAAAAACTATTCTTGCCATCGTTCTGAAAATCCACAGGAGTGTAGTTAAATTCAGGGCCTACAACTTTCTAAATCGGTTCAGAATTTTTCGAGTAACGGTGTGCGAGTGGTGAGGCCCCAAAGTTCACGCAATGCGTTCCGGATGGGGCAAAAAGCGCACGTTTGTGCACGTTGCGCAAAAACGTGCACGCCAATCGCTTATAAAAGTCATACCAATTGATTCCCGATTAAGTCGCACGTTTCTACGTTTTTACTTTTTGAGTTTTCTCAAAGCTGTGCGACTAGTTACGCGCCGAAGTTTATACGGAAGAATATGGAATAAATAATAATAAATAATAAGCCTGAGCAATAGTATTAGTGCCTCGTGCTGCGCACGAGGCACTCCTCCTCCATTGAGCTTGCGCATCTCAATGGAGGAGGCGTGCCACGTGGCGCAGCCGTGGCACTAACTAGACCAAAATTCCCGGGAAATTTTGAAGTGCCACGGACTACTGCCGGATGATCGCGGGGCTCGATACTGATTGATATACTGATTAATATGACATCATCCATGACTCTGTATGTCATACCATTCAAAAGATATTTGACAATAACGTATCAGCCAATCAGAAGAAGGGGCGGGGCTAATTTGCACCAATGAGGGTCAAGGACTCGATACAGATTCCAATGACACCACCCATGACTCTCTATGTCAAACCATTCAAAAGTTATTACAGAAAATATGTAATAGGCTAATAGAACCGCTAACAAGACCGCTAACGGGATAGCTAACAGAACCGCTAACGGAACCTCTAACAGTATCGCTAACTGAACCGCTAACGGGATCGCTAAAGGGATCGCTAACGGGACCGCTAACGGGACTGCTAACCGAGCCGCTAACGGAATCGCTAACCGAGCCGCTAACAACCGCTAACGGAACCGCTAACGGGACCGCTAATGGGACCGCTAATGGGATCGCTAACGGAACCGCTAACGGGACCGCTAACGGGACCGCTAACAGGATCGCTAACGGGATCGCTAACCGAGCCGCTAATGGAATCGCTAACCGAGCCGCTAACAACCGCTAACGGAACCGCTAACGAGACCGCTAATGGGACCGCTAATGGGATCGCTAACGGGATCGCTAACGGGATCGCTAACGGGACCGCTAACGGGATCGCTAACGGGATCGCTAATGGGACCGCTAACCGAGCCGCTAATGGGGTCGCTAACGGGACCGCTAACAACCGCTAACAGAACCGCTAACGGGACCGTTAACAGAACCGCTAACAGAACCGCTAACAGGACCGCTAACGGGATCGCTAACAACCGCTAGCGGAACCGCTAACGGGACCGCTAATGGGATTGCTAACGGGACCGCTAGCGGGGTCGCTAACTGGACCGCTAACGGGATCGCTAACGGGGTCGCTAACTGGACCGCTAACGGGATCGCTAACGGGATCGCTAACGGGACCGCTAACGGGATCGCTAACGGAATCGCTAACTGAACCGCTAACGGGACCGCTAACCGAACCGCTAACGGGATCGCTAACTGAGCCGCTAACGGGATCGCTAACGGGATCGCTAACAACCGCTAACGGGACCGCTAACGGGATTGCTAACGGGACCGCTAACGGGGTCGCTAACTGGACCGCTAACGGGACCGCTAACGGGATTGCTAACGGGACCGCTAACGGGGTCGCTAACTGGACCGCTAACGGGATCGCTAACTGGACCGCTAACACCAATAACACTAACATCCCATAATAACACTAACATCCTATAAAAACACCATACATCCCATAATAACACTAACATCCTATAAAAACACCTGCCATCCCATAATAACACTAACATCCTATAAAAACACCTGCCATCCCATAATAACACTAACATCCTATAAAAACACCTGCCATCCCATAATAACACTAACATCCTATAAAAACACCTGCCATCCCATAATAACACTAACATCCTATAAAAACACCTGACATCCCATAATAACACTAACATCCTATAAAAACACCTGACATCCCATAATAACACTAACATCCTATAAAAACACCTGCCATCCCATAATACCACTAACATCCTATAAAAACACCTGACATCCCATAATAACACCTATCGTGTGTGTGTGTGTGTGTGTGTGTGTGTGTGTGTGTGTGTGTGTGTGTGTGTGTGTGTGTGTGTGTGTGTTCATCTAAGGTTAAAAGGTCAGGGTTAGGATTTCTCCATTTTCCAGGTTATACTATGAATTCTGTACTGAGTGAGTCATGTGACCAGTTCTGGGTCAGTCTAATCAGTACAGCTGAGCTCCGGTTGCTAGGGGCAACAAGAACCTGATACAGAGGGAGCGGGAATGACTCAACTGGATTTTCGGTTGTGACAAACCTGAAATCACTCCACTTTGCGCTCAAACCGTAGCTCTTAGCAGAAAAACGAAAACATTTTGAGAAACGGAGAACCTACCAGATTATCTAAATGTTATTTTCATACAGATATTCCTTAAAATGTGTTAGTAACGGCAATTCGAAAACAAAAATGAGATTTTTTTTAAGAAAACTTCATTTAACATGGGAGTCAATGAAGAGACAGACAGGAATTGGCGTGTCTGTTGGCTCCACCGTTAAAATGTTGTGCACACCACGCCTGTGAAAGTCACATTTTATAAATCACAACACCTATGTCTATATTCTGACCAAAAATGATCTGTCTACCTTTTACGGTTTGGCCGTGACCTCGAGTTACAAATAAGAAATCATGTTTTTTTTTCAGTGTAACTACACTCTAGCAAACTGACTCCCGTGCTCTAGATTTGAAAAAAAGTGATTTCCAGACCTCGCTTGAGGGCTCATATCTTGAAAAGTGTACATTTTAGGAAAAAACAGTCCGGGGTTTGGAGAGAGAAGAGAAGTTTTCCTCCGTTTTGAAGTTTGAATGACGTTTCTATGTCCAAGTATGAGAAAGATACGTGACTCGGAAAAAAGGTGAATTTTGTCTTTTTTTTCTCAACATTTTCCCATCCGCTTATAATGGCGCCATTAAAATGCATGGGAAAATCTTCCCCATTAGTTTGGAAATTTGGAAATGTTTTTGCACTTCGTGCAAAAACTATTCGTGCCATCGTTCTGAAAATCCAGAGGACTGTAGTTAAATTCAGGGCCTACAACTTTCTAAATCGGTTCAGAATTTTTCGAGTAACGGTATGCGAGTGGTGAGGCCCCAAAGTTCACGCAATGCGTTCCGGATGGGGCAAAAAGTGCACGTTTGTGCACGTTGCGCAAAAACGTGCACGCCAATCGCTTATAAAAGTCATACCAATTGATTCCCGATTAAGTCGCACGTTTCTACGTTTTTACTTTTTGAGTTTTCTCAAAGCTGCGCAACTAGTTACGCGCCGAAGTTTATACGGAAGAATATGGAATAATAATAAATAAACTAGACCAAAATTCCCGGGAAATTTTGAAGTGCCACGGACTACTGCCGGATGATCGCGGGATGCACCCATGAAGGTCAAGGACTCGATACTTGGTCATTTGACACCACCCATGTCTCTGTATGTCAAACCATTCAAAAGATATTGGACTTTAACGTATCAGCCAATCAGAAGAAGGGGTGGGGATAATTTGCACCAATGAGGGTCAGGGACTCCATACTTAGTCATTTGACACCACCCATGTCTCTGTATGTCAAACCATTCAAAAGATATTGGACTTTAACGTATCAGCCAATCAGAAGAAGGGGCGGGGCTAATTTGCACCAATGAGGGTCAGGGACTCCATACTTAGTCATTTGACACCACCCATGTCTCTGTATGTCAAACCGTTCAAAAGATATTGGACTTTAACGTATCAGCCAATCAGAAGAAGGGGCGTGGCTAATTTGCACCAATGAGGGTCAGGGACTCCATACTTAGTCATTTGACACCACCCATGTCTCTGTATGTCAAACCATTCAAAAGATATTGGACTTTAACGTATCAGCCAATCAGAAGAAGGGGCGGGGCTAATTAGCACCAATGAGGGTCAGGGACTCCATACTTAGTCATTTGACACCACCCATGTCTCTGTATGTCAAACCATTCAAAAGATATTGGACTTTAACGTATCAGCCAATCAGAAGAAGGGGCGGGGCTAATTTGCACCAATGAGGGTCAGGGACTCGATACTTAGTCATTTGACACCACCCATGTCTCTGTATGTCAAACCATTCAAAAGATATTGGACTTTAACGTATCAGCCAATCAGAAGAAGGGGCGTGGCTAATTTGCACCAATGAGGGTCAGGGACTTCATACTTAGTCATTTGACACCACCCATAAATCTGTATGTCAAACCATTCAAAAGATATTGGACTTTAACGTATCAGCCAATCAGAAGAAGGGGTGGGGCTAATGTGCATTCCCTGGGTCATGTGACCAGTTCTGGGTCACATGACCCGGAAGTGTATACTGTATTATGCTGTATATACTGTGGATGGATGGATGGATGATGGATGGATGATGGATGGATGATGGATGGATGATGGATGGATGGATGATGGATGGATGATGGATGGATGATGGATGGATGGATGATGGATGGATGATTGATGGATGGAGGGATGGATGGATGATGGATGGATGATGGATGGATGGATGGATGATGGATGGATGATGGATGGATGGATGATGGATGGATGATGGATGGATGGATGGAGGGATGGATGGATGATGGATGGATGATGGATGGATGGATGATGGAGGGATGATGGATGGATGGATGATGGATGGATGATGGATGGATGGAGGGATGGATGGATGATGGATGGATGATGGATGGATGATGGATGGATGGATGGATGGATGATTGATGGATGATGGATGGATGGATGATGGATGGATGGATGATGGATGGATGGATGATGGATGGATGGATGGATGATGGATGGATGATGGATGGATGATGGATGGATGGATGGATGATGGATGGATGGATGGATGGATGGATGGATGATGGATGGATGATGGATGGATGATGGATGGATGGATGGATGGATGATGGATGGATGATGGATGGATGGAGGATGGATGGATGGATGATAGATGGATGATGGATGGATGGATGATGGATGGATGGATGGATGATGGATGGATGGATGATGGATGGATGGATGGATGATGGATGGATGATGGATGGATGGATGATGGATGGATGGATGATGGATGGATGATGGATGGATGGATGGATGGATGATTGATGGATGATGGATGGATGGATGATGGATGGATGATGGATGGATGGATGGATGATGGATGGATGGATGATGGATGAATGGATGATGGATGGATGATGGATGGATGGATGGATGATTGATGGATGGATGGATGATGGAGGGATGATGGATGGAGGGATTATGGATGGATGGAGGGATGGATGGATGATGGATGGATGATGGATGGATGATGGATGGATGGAGGATGATGGATGATGGATGGATGGATGATGGATGGATGGATGATGGATGGATGGATGGATGGATGATGGATGGATGATGGATGGATGATGGATGGATGGATGATGGATGGATGGATGGATGGATGATTGATGGATGGATGGATGATGGATGGATGATGGATGGATGGATGATGGATGGATGGATGATTGATGGATGGATGGATGATGGATGGATGATGGATGGATGGATGATGGATGGATGGATGGATGATGGATGGATGGATGATGGATGGATGATGGATGGATGGATGGATGTATGGATGATGGATGGATGATGGATGGATGATGGATGGATGGATGGTGGATGGATGATGGATGGATGGAGGGATGGATGGAGGGATGGATGGATGATGGATGGATGATGGATGGATGGAGGGATGGATGGATGATGGATGGATGATGGATGGATGATGGATGATGGATGGATGGATGGAGGGATGATGGATGGATGGAGGGATGATGGATGGATGGATGGATGGATGGATGGATGGATGGATGGATGGATGGATGGATGGATGGATAAAGGTAGAGGATGATGAAGGTAGAGGATGATGAAGGTAGAGGAGGATGATGAAGGTATAGGATGATGAAGGTCAGGGTCCAGATTTCTCCATTTTCCAGCTTATACTATTTGAAGTCTGTACTGAATGGGTCATGTGACCAGTTCTGGGTCAGCCTAATCAGTCAACAGCTGAGCTCCGGTTGCCGGGCAACAAAACCTTAAAAAAAAAAGGTTCAGAACCTTACTACTGTATACAGAGAATGAGTCAGCAAGATTTTCGGTTTTGACAAGCCTCAAATAACTTCACCTTGTAATCAAACTGTAGCTCCTAGCAGAAAAACAAAGACATCGTGAGAGAGACAGAACCCGGAAGATTCTGACAATCTTAATTTTATTCAGATATTCCTTAAAATGTGTTAGTAACGGCAATTCGAAAACAAAAATGAGATTTTTTTGAAGAAAACGTTATTTATTATGGGAGTCAATGGAGAGAAAGACAGGATTTGGCATGGCTGTTAGTCTCCCCGTTCAAATTTTGTGCACACCACGCCTGTCAAAGTCACATTTTATGAATCACAAAACCTATGTCTATATTCTGACCAAAAATGATCTGTCTACCTTTTACGGTTTGGCCGTGAGGTCGAGTTACAAATAAAAATTATGATCATTTTTTTAAAGTCTCTCGCACTCTGATCAATTAGAACCGCACTGAAGATTTGACAAAAAAGTGATTTCCAGTCCTCGCTTGAGCGCTCATATCTTGAAAAGTGTACATTTTAGGAAAAAACAGTCCGGGGTTTAGAGAGAGAAGAGAAGTTTTCCTCCGTTTTGAAGTTTGAATGACGTTTCTACGTGCAAGTATGAGAAAGATAGGTGACTCAGAAAAAAGGTGATTTTTTTTTTTTTTTAACCTTCACCGGACATTTCACACCCACAGTGTGAAATGCTGCCCCATACAAATACATGGGAAAATCTTCCCCATTAGTTTGGAAATTTGGAAATGTTTTTGCACTTCGTGCAAAAACTATTCGTGCCATCGTTCTGAAAATCCAGAGGACTGTAGTTAAATTCAGGGCCTACAACTTTCTAAATCGGTTCAGAATTTTTCGAGTAACGGTATGCGAGTGGTGAGGCCCCAAAGTTCACACAATGCGTTCCGGATGGGGCAAAAAGCGCACGTTTGTGCACGTTGCGCAAAAACGTGCACGCCAATCGCTAATAAAAGTCATACCAATTGATTCCCGATTAAGTCGCACGTTTCTACGTTTTTACTTTTTGAGTTTTCTCAAAGCTGCGCAACTAGTTACGCGCCGAAGTTTATACGGAAGAATATGGAATAATAATAATAAACTAGACAAAATTCCCGGGAAATTTTGAAGTGCCACGGACTACTGCCGGATGATCGCGGTATGCACCCATGAAGGTCAAGGACTCGATACTTGGTCATTTGACACCACCCATGACTCTCTATGTCAAACCATTCAAAAGATATTGGACTATAACGTATCGGCCAATCAGAAGAAGGGGCGTGGCTAATTTGCACCAATGAGGGTCAGGGACTCGATACTTAGTCATTTGACACCACCCATGTCTCTGTATGTCAAACCATTCAAAAGATATTGGACTTTAACGTATCAGCCAATCAGAAGAAGGGGCGTGGCTAATTTGCACCAATGAGGGTCAGGGACTCGATACTTGGTCATTTGACACCACCCATGTCTCTGTATGTCAAACCATTCAAAAGATATTGGACTATAACGTATCGGCCAATCAGAAGAAGGGGCGTGGCTAATTTGCACCAATGAGGGTGAGGGACTCCATACTTAGTCATTTGACACCACCCATGTCTCTGTATGTCAAACCATTCAAAAGATATTGGACTTTAACGTATCAGCCAATCAGAAGAAGGGGCGGGGCTAATTTGCACCAATGAGGGTCAGGGACTCGATACTTAGTCATTTGACACCACCCATGTCTCTGTATGTCAAACCATTCAAAAGATATTGGACTTTAACGTATCAGCCAATCAGAAGAAGGGGCGTGGCTAATTTGCACCAATGAGGGTCAGGGACTCGATACTTAGTCATTTGACACCACCCATGTCTCTGTATGTCAAACCATTCAAAAGATATTGGACTATAACGTATCGGCCAATCAGAAGAAGGGGCGTGGCTAATTTGCACCAATGAGGGTCAGGGACTCGATACTTGGTCATTTGACACCACCCATGTCTCTGTATGTCAAACCATTCAAAAGATATTGGACTTTAACGTATCGGCCAATCAGAAGAAGGGGCGTGGCTAATTTGCACCAATGAGGGTCAGGGACTCGATACTTGGTCATTTGACACCACCCATGTCTCTGTATGTCAAACCATTCAAAAGATATTGGACTATAACGTATCGGCAAATCAGAAGAAGGGGCGTGGCTAATTTGCACCAATGAGGGTCAGGGACTCGATACTTAGTCATTTGACACCACCCATGTCTCTGTATGTCAAACCATTCAAAAGATATTGGACTTTAACGTATCAGCCAATCAGAAGAAGGGGCGTGGCTAATTTGCACCAATGAGGGTCAGGGACTCGATACTTAGTCATTTGACACCACCCATGTCTCTGTATGTCAAACCATTCAAAAGATATTGGACTTTAACGTATCAGCCAATCAGAAGAAGGGGCGTGGCTAATTTGCACCAATGAGGGTCAGGGGCTCGATACTTAGTCATTTGATACCACCCGTGAGTCTCTATGTCAAACCATTCAAAAGATATTGGACTTTAACGTATCAGCCAATCAGAAGAAGGGGCGGGGCTAATTTGCACCAATGAGGGTCAGGGGCTCGATACTTAGTCATTTGATACCACCCGTGAGTCTCTATGTCAAACCATTCAAAAGATATTGGACTATAACGTATCGGCCAATCAGAAGAAGGGGCGGGGCTAATATGTATATATAATATACAAATGTAAATATTTATATGTATAATAATAATAATATACATATATATCCCATGAACCTGTCCCCAGCAGGACTGGGGATCATGTAAGGTCAAAAGGTCAGGGTTCAGATTCCTCCATTATCCAAGGTAAAGTATTATGAAGTCTGCATTGAGTGGGTCATGTGACTAGTTCTGGGTCACATGACCCGGAAGTATGGTAGTGTATATTGTATTGGAATGACTCAGCTAGTTCTTCGGATTTGACAAGCCTCAAATAACTTCACCTTGTAATCAAACTGTAGCTCCTAGCAGAAAAACAAAGACATCGTGAGAGAGACAGAACCCGGAAGATTCTGACAATCTTAATTTTATTCAGATATTCCTTAAAATGTGTTAGTAACGGCAATTCGAAAACAAAAATGAGATTTTTTTGAAGAAAACGTTATTTAACATGGGAGTCAATGGAGAGAAAGACAGGATTTGGCATGGCTGTTAGTCTCCCCGTTCAAATTTTGTGCACACCACGCCTGTCAAAGTCACATTTTATGAATCACAAAACCTATGTCTATATTCTGACCAAAAATGATCTGTCTACCTTTTACGGTTTGGCCGTGAGGTCGAGTTACAAATAAAAATTATGATCATTTTTTTAAAGTCTCTCGCACTCTGATCAATTAGAACCGCACTGAAGATTTGACAAAAAAGTGATTTCCAGTCCTCGCTTGAGCGCTCATATCTTGAAAAGTGTACATTTTAGGAAAAAACAGTCCGGGGTTTAGAGAGAGAAGAGAAGTTTTCCTCCGTTTTGAAGTTTGAATGACCTTTCTACGTGCAAGTATGAGAAAGATAGGTGACTCAGAAAAAAGGTGATTTTTTTTTTTTTAACCTCATCCCACACACAGTGTGAAATGCTGCCCCATACAAATACATGGTCCCCATTAGTTTGGAAATTTGGAAATGTTTTTGCACTTCGTGCAAAAACTATTCGTGCCATCGTTCTGAAAATCCACAGGAATGTAGTTAAATTCAGGGCCTACAACTTTCTAAATCGGTTCATAATTTTTCGAGTAACGGTGTGCGAGTGGTGAGGCCCCAAAGTTGACGCAATGCGTTCCGGATGGGGCAAAAAGTGCACGTTTGTGCACGTTGCGCAAAAACGTGCACGCCAATCGCTAATAAAAGTCATACCAATCGATTCCCGATTAAGGCGCACGTTTCTACGTTTTTACTTTTTGAGTTTTCTCAAAGCTGCGCAACTAGTTACGCGCCGAAGTTTATACGGAAGAATATGGAATAAATAATAATAAATAACTAGACAAAATTCCCGGGAAATTTTGAAGTGCCACGGACTACTGCCGGATGATCGCGGGATGCACCCATGAAGGTCAAGGACTCGATACTTTGTCATTTGACACCACCCATGTCTCTGTATGTCAAACCATTCAAAAGATATTGGACTTTAACGTATCAGCCAATCAGAAGAAGGGGCGGGGCTAATTTGCACCAATGAGGGTCAGGGACTCGATACTTAGTCATTTGACACCACCCATGTCTCTGTATGTCAAACCATTCAAAAGATATTGGACTTTAACGTATCAGCCAATCAGAAGAAGGGGCGGGGCTAATTTGCACCAATGAGGGTCAGGGACTCGATACTTAGTCATTTGACACCACCCATGTCTCTGTATGTCAAACCATTCAAAAGATATTGGACTTTAACGTATCAGCCAATCAGAAGAAGGGGCGTGGCTAATTTGCACCAATGAGGGTCAGGGACTCCATACTTAGTCATTTGACACCACCCATGTCTCTGTATGTCAAACCATTCAAAAGATATTGGACTTTAACGTATCAGCCAATCAGAAGAAGGGGCGGGGCTAATTTGCACCAATGAGGGTCAGGGACTCGATACTTAGTCATTTGACACCACCCATGTCTCTGTATGTCAAACCATTCAAAAGATATTGGACTTTAACGTATCAGCCAATCAGAAGAAGGGGCGTGGCTAATTTGCACCAATGAGGGTCAGGGACTCCATACTTAGTCATTTGACACCACCCATGTCTCTGTATGTCAAACCATTCAAAAGATATTGTACTTTAATGTATCAGCCAATCAGAAGAAGGGGCGTGGCTAATTTGCACCAATGAGGGTCAGGGACTCGATATTTAGTCATTTGACACCACCCATGTCTCTGTATGTCAAACCATTCAAAAGATATTGGACTTTAACGTATCAGCCAATCAGAAGAAGGGGCGGGGCTAATTTGCACCAATGAGGGTCAGGGGCTCGATACTTAGTCATTTGAT
Source organism: Cololabis saira (assembly GCF_033807715.1). NCBI lineage: Eukaryota > Metazoa > Chordata > Actinopteri > Beloniformes > Belonidae > Cololabis > Cololabis saira. Next base: position 134,048 of record NW_026906226.1, read on the forward strand.
ACCACCCGTGAGTCTCTATGTCAAACCATTCAAAAGATATTGGACTATAACGTATCGGCCAATCAGAAGAAGGGGCGGGGCTAATATGTATATATAATATACAAATGTAAATATTTATATGTATAATAATAATAATAATATACATATATATCCCATGAACCTGTCCCCAGCAGGACTGGGGATCATGTAAGGTCAGGGTTCAGATTCCTCCATTATCCAAGGTAAAGTATTATGAAGTCTGCATTGAGTGGGTCATGTGACTAGTTCTGGGTCACATGACCCGGAAGTATGGTAGTGTATATTGTATTGGAATGACTCAGCTAGTTCTTCGGATTTGACAAGCCTCAAATAACTTCACCTTGTAATCAAACTGTAGCTCCTAGCAGAAAAACAAAGACATCGTGTGAGAGACAGAACCCGGAAGATTCTGACAATCTTAATTTTATTCAGATATTCCTTAAAATGTGTTAGTAACGGCAATTCGAAAACAAAAATGAGATTTTTTTGAAGAAAACGTTATTTAACATGGGAGTCAATGGAGACAGAGGCAGGATTTGGCGTGACTCTTGGCTCCCCCGTTCAAATTTTGTGCACACCACGCCTGTCAAAGTCATATTATTTGAATCTCAACATCTATGTCTACATTCTGACCAAAGATTATCTTTCTAGCTTTTACGGTTCGGCCGTGAGCTCGAGTTACAAATAAAAATTATGGTCATTTTTTCAAAGTCTCTCGCACTCTGATCAATTAGAACCGCACTGAAGATTTGACAAAAAAGTGATTTCCAGTCCTCGCTTGAGCGCTCATATCTTGAAAAGTGTACATTTTAGGAAAAAACAGTCCGGGGTTTGGAGAGAGAAGAGAAGTTTTCCTCCGTTTTGAAGTTTGAATGACCTTTCTACGTGCAAGTATGAGAAAGATACGTGACTCAGAAAAAAGGTGATTTTTTTTTTTTTAACCTCATCCCACACACAGTGTGAAATGCTGCCCCATACAAATACATGGTCCCCATTAGTTTGGAAATTTGGAAATGTTTTTGCACTTCGTGCAAAAACTATTCGTGCCATCGTTCTGAAAATCCACAGGAATGTAGTTAAATTCAGGGCCTACAACTTTCTAAATCGGTTCAGAATTTTTCGAGTAACGGTATGCGAGTGGTGAGGCCCCAAAGTTCACGCAATGCGTTCCGGATGGGGCAAAAAGCGCACGTTTGTGCACGTTGCGCAAAAACGTGCACGCCAATCGCTTATAAAAGTCATACCAATTGATTCCCGATTAAGGCGCACGTTTCTACGTTTTTACTTTTTGAGTTTTCTCAAAGCTGCGCAACTAGTTACGCGCCGAAGTTTATACGGAAGAATATGGAATAACTAGACCAAAATTCCCGGGAAATTTTGAAGTGCCACGGACTACTGCCGGATGATCGCGGGATGCACCCATGAAGGTCAAGGACTCGATACTTTGTCATTTGACACCACCCATGACTCTCTATGTCAAACCATTCAAAAGATATTGGACTATAACGTATCGGCCAATCAGAAGAAGGGGCGGGGCTAATTTGCACCAATGAGGGTCAGGGACTCGATACTTAGTCATTTGACACCACCCATGTCTCTGTATGTCAAACCATTCAAAAGATATTGGACTTTAACGTATCAGCCAATCAGAAGAAGGGGCGTGGCTAATTTGCACCAATGAGGGTCAGGGACTCGATACTTGGTCATTTGACACCACCCATGTCTCTGTATGTCAAACCATTCAAAAGATATTGGACTATAACGTATCGGCCAATCAGAAGAAGGGGCGTGGCTAATTTGCACCAATGAGGGTCAGGGACTCCATACTTAGTCATTTGACACCACCCATGTCTCTGTATGTCAAACCATTCAAAAGATATTGGACTTTAACGTATCAGCCAATCAGAAGAAGGGGCGGGGCTAATTTGCACCAATGAGGGTCAGGGACTCGATACTTAGTCATTTGACACCACCCATGTCTCTGTATGTCAAACCATTCAAAAGATATTGGACTATAACGTATCGGCCAATCAGAAGAAGGGGCGTGGCTAATTTGCACCAATGAGGGTCAGGGACTCCATACTTAGTCATTTGACACCACCCATGTCTCTGTATGTCAAACCATTCAAAAGATATTGGACTTTAACGTATCAGCCAATCAGAAGAAGGGGCGGGGCTAATTTGCACCAATGAGGGTCAGGGACTCGATACTTAGTCATTTGACACCACCCATGTCTCTGTATGTCAAACCATTCAAAAGATATTGGACTATAACGTATCGGCCAATCAGAAGAAGGGGCGTGGCTAATTTGCACCAATGAGGGTCAGGGACTCGATACTTAGTCATTTGACACCACCCATGTCTCTGTATGTCAAACCATTCAAAAGATATTGGACTTTAACGTATCAGCCAATCAGAAGAAGGGGCGGGGCTAATTTGCACCAATGAGGGTCAGGGGCTCGATACTTAGTCATTTGATACCACCCGTGAGTCTCTATGTCAAACCATTCAAAAGATATTGGACTATAACGTATCGGCCAATCAGAAGAAGGGGCGGGGCTAATATGTATATATAATATACAAATGTAAATATTTATATGTATAATAATAATAATATACATATATATCCCATGAACCTGTCCCCAGCAGGACTGGGGATCATGTAAGGTCAAAAGGTCAGGGTTCAGATTCCTCCATTTTCCAGCTTATATTACATGAAGTCTGTACTGAGTGAGTCATGTGACCAGGTCTGGGTCAGTCTAATCAGTACACCTGAGCTCTGGTTGTTAGGGGCAACAAGAACCTGATACAGAGGGAGCGGGAATGACAGCTAGATTTTCGGTTGTGACAAACCTGAAATCACTCCACCTTGCGGTCAAACCGTAGCTCTTAGCAGAAAAATGAAAACATTGTGAGAGACGGAGAACCCAGAACATTCTGTCAATCTTATTTTCATTCAGATATTCCTTAAAATGTGTTTGTAACGGCAGTTCAAAAACAAAAATGAGATTTTTTTCAAGAAAATTTATTTTAACATGGGAGTCAATGAACAGCGAGACAGGAATTGGCGCGTCTGTTGGGCCCCCCGTTAAAATTTTGTGCACACCACGCCTGTCAAAGTCACATTTTATAAATCACAACACCTATGTCTATATTCTGACCAAAAATGATCTGTCTACCTTTTACGGTTTGGCCGTGACCTCGAGTTACAAATAAGAAATCATGTTTTTTTTTCAGTGTAACTACACTCTAGCAAACTGACTCCCGTGCTCTAGATTTGAAAAAAAGTGATTTCCAGACCTCGCTTGAGGGCTCATATCTTGAAAAGTGTACATTTTAGGAAAAAACAGTCCGGGGTTTGGAGAGAGAAGAGAAGTTTTCCTCCGTTTTGATGTTTGAATGACGTTTCTACGTCCAAGTATGAGAAAGATACGTGACTCGGAAAATAGGTGAATTTTGTCTTTTTTTATCAACATTTTCCCATCCGCTTATAATGGCGCCATTGAAATGCATGGGAAAATCTTCCCCATTAGTTTGGAAATTTGGAAATGTTTTTGCACTTCGTGCAAAAACTATTCGTGCCATCGTTCTGAAAATCCACAGGACTGTAGTTAAATTCAGGGCCTACAACTTTCTAAATCGGTTCAGAATTTTTCGAGTAACGGTGTGCGAGTGGTGAGGCCCCAAAGTTCACGCAATGCGTTCCGGATGGGGCAAAAAGCGCACGTTTGTGCACGTTGCGCAAAAACGTGCACGCCAATTGCTTATAAAAGTCATACCAATCGATTCCCGATTAAGGCGCACGTTTGTACGTTTTTACTTTTCGCGTTTTCTCAAAGCTGCGGGACTAGTTACGCGCCAAAGTTTTTACGGAAGAATATATAATAATAATAAGCCTGAGCAATAGTATGAGTGCCTCGTGCTGCGCACGAGGCACTCCTCCTCCATTGAGCTTGCGCATCTCAATGGAGGAGGAGTGCCACGTGGCGCAGCCGTGGCACTAACTAGACCAAAATTCCCGGGAAATTTTGAAGTGCCACGGACTACTGCCGGATGATCGCGATTTGGCAGCTACCTTGGGGGACTCCACAGTCCAATGACTTACTATGCGATAAGGCACCGTTAAAATAAACTTTTTGTGACCTTTCAGACAAATAGCTCTTAAACCATTGAATTGCAGAAAAATTAAAACCATAATTAATGAGTTTAGAAATTAAAATGTCATGCTCAATCACATCAAAGGCAGCACTGAAGTCAAGCAATACTGTTCCCACAAGCATCGAGTAATCAATTGATGTTAACCAGTTATTGGACATCTGTGTCATTGCAGTGCAGGTGGAGTGGCCAGACCTATAAGCATGTTGGAACATTGTTGTTAAATCATTGTAAGAAAAGTAATCTTGTACTTGCTTGAATACTATCATCTCCAATAATTTACTGAGAACAGGTAACATACTTATAGGCCTACTATTTGGACCGCAGAAAGTTGATTTTGTATATTTGGGTAAAGGAATGATCTAACCCTCCTTCCAAAGTTTAGGACACACACCACTAATCAGACACCTGTTGAACATGTGACAGAGAAGCTTCGAAATTACCGCAGCAGATGATCTCAATAGCCTATTGTCCAAGTTGTCCAAGTTCCAGCAGACCCACCAACAGTCAAAGATTTCAGCAGCAATTCCACCCGCAAAACACTGACCAGATGACATTCAAAATGACATAACTTGTTTTTCATAATTAATTTTTTTATCAGCTCATCTGAGTTAGTATCAACAGTACAATGCATTTTCTCTCTGAGTTTAGAACCCTTGTTAACAAAATAATCCTTGAAATAATTTGCAATCTGAGTTGGCTTATTTAAATAAACTCCATTCAGTTCAACAAAAGGTAGATTTTTTCCCCATAATTTCATTAAGTACATTCCATAATTTCTTACTGTCCGTACCACTGTCAGAAATTCTTTTCTGATAGAAGTTTTTTCTTTTTGACTCTGTTCACTTTGGTCACATGATGCCTTTGTATACAATAAAGTTTTCTGTCCACAAGAGAACAGCAACCTTCTTAGTCCTTTGAGCCATTAAACTCTTTAATTCAGAATCAATCCAAGGAGCACTTTTGGCTTTAACTGTAAACTTTTTTAACGGAGCATGACTGTTAACAACTCTCAATAGCACATACTTAATGTTATCCAGCTCAGTGAGAAAATTATCTTCATTGAATGTCTTATAAGTTCTTTTTACCATAATATTGGGACAGGCTTTAGGACGCTTTGTTCTCCTGGAGACAGCCACACAGTTATGGTCACTAAACTGGTACAAAAACAGGTGTGGAGCACATATCAGGGGTATTAGTGAAAATATGATGGATACATTTTGATGTTGGAGATCTAGCAGTGTTAATAGAAATTCTTGTAGGTTGATAAATTAATTGGGATAAACCACACATATCAGTCATATATTTAAGCTTGTTCTTGAGAGCACACTCATCAGATAGCCAATCAATGTTCAGATCACCCATCCAGTACATCTCTCCGTTTTCTTCAGTCACTTTATCTAGCATATTACATAATGCATTTAAATATTCTATCCTGACACTAGGTGGCCTGTAACAACATCCAACAAGTATTGGTTTTAAATAGGGGAGATGTACCTGCAGCCATAACACTTCAACATCATCAACCATCAAGTCATGTCTCAATTTAACAGGATAATGGTCATGTATTAGAATGGCCACACCTCCAAACCTATTTCTATCACGTCTATAAATTGAATAGCCACTTATAGAAACTTCTGAATTGTTTATAAAACTGTCCAGGAGGTTTCAGAAATTGCAAGAATATCTATATTGTTCAATTGCAAAAATAAAGAAAGGTCTTGGATTTTATTCCTCAAACTACATGTTAATATGTGCAAGGACTAAGCCTGAGGGTAGTTTGTTTATACCAGTCATCTTATCACATACCTCAAGTTGTTAAATCATCATCACATTCATCAGACATATTGATCCAGCTCTGAAAGTTCATGGATAAGCAGTGTATTTGCAACCTCTGGGTTTCCATTAAGCTTAATGTAGATCTTACAGGTGGCAGTCCAGGTGGCTTGTATTTTGTTATCCTTCCTCAGAACACGTGCTTGGCAGGCAATGTAGGCGTTTCTCCTCGTCAGGTGATCATTTAGATATACACTAGAGCACTTCAGCTTCCGGCCTTGCTTCAGGACATCCACCTTTCGTTTTCTGAGGATTGTGTGTGTTTCCCTGAAGAGTTCATGCACACCTATGGACGTGTGTGTGTGTGTGTGTGTGTGTGTGTGTGTGTGTGTGTGTGTGTGTGTGTGTGTGTGTGTCAGAGAGAGTAGAGCTAGTGAGTGTGTGTCTGTGTTTGAGTGACTGAATGAGTGAGTCTATGCATGTACTCTGCATGTAGAGTAAAAACTGTGGGAGTATGATGATAATGTATGGAAGAAAGTGGAAAAATCTTGAAGGCTTGGAGCTTGAAGTGAGCGATGACATCATTGCACATGTGCGTGTGTCTGTATCCATTTGCCCAGATGATAATCATATGGTCAAACAACAGTTAATCCAATACATTTAGAAATTAAATTATATAATAATCATCAATAACACCTCTATTATATGGAACACCAGGACAAAACCAGTACTGTACAAACATGTTGTTTATTAAATGTCAAATATTCAACAAAGTAAACAACTCTGATTCAAGTAAATTGTTCTGCATAACATTTTACATATGTCTTTAAGTAGTATATGGTTTTACACAATATTAATCTTGAAGTGAATTAAGCTTAAGATAATATTTCAAAAATATAAAAATTATGCAAGAATGAAATTACAGATGCATTCAAAATTGTATGGGTGCAGACAAGATCATTGTGCTAATAATACAATTGTAATTTAGATCATCAAAAGGTAAGTAATAATCATGTGGACAACATTCATTAAGAACATAAAGATAAAACAATATAATGCAGTTAAGTGTATGATCATAAAAACATGTCAAGAATTAAATTGTGAGAGAATTGAAGCCTTACAATGCAGAACAAAAGAATAGAGAAGTCTGGGTCAATCTACCATGATTTGTCAGACCAAGAGCCTCTCATTAAAATATCAAAAACTGAACTGTTATTGTGACAATTAAAGTTGCAAATATGGACAGTAGACTTCCATTCACAACAGATGTGAGGACAAAATAAGTCCTGAGTCCTTTACAAGGATTGAGACTCACAGAGGTCAAAGGTCCACATCAAAACCAGTGAGGATCCCTCTGTCTGATGGGCATTCATGTGGCAGCAGAATGTCTTTGGACAGTGCAGAGCAGTGGTCATCTTCCTCTTTCCTGAATACACAAAAGCAGAGATATCAGCACAACATACATCATAGTTATTTCTGAATTTAAATTCAGTATACAAATTAGCCTTACAATTGCTCACACACCAGGACAATAGAAAATCTTACCTCTGTGTGGTTGCTGCATCAATAGAGTTGTCTCCAGAGCTGCTGTTGTCACTTGGTCTGCTACCTGGATCTGTTGTAGCCCTGATTTGGAAACAAAGAAATAATCAATAAGTTGTAGTTTTCAAAGCAAGTGAATCATCAAGAAGAAAGCTGCATACATTGGCAGAGCATCTGGCTGATGAGCACCTGCCTGAGACACATTGAACTGCTGCTGTGGCCCCTTGGACACGTGTTGGACCGTCTAGGAAGTCTCGCTGATGCAGCAGAGTGCTGCTACATTGCTGCAGCTCTTCCCATGACCAACCGCAGGTCATCCATGGCTCTACTGGCTCCTGCTGCTCCTGGACCCTTCCTGTAGCCAGCCCAGGTATGCCTGATCCTGGCTGTACACCAAAGGAGAATGAAAACAACTTTATACATGTGTGTTGAAAAGTTTTTTTAACATAAGATTAAAAAACTTCAAAGAAATGTGAGCATTGAAAAGTCAAATCAAACTAACATCTAACAGTATACTCACCTCTGTCTGTAAGTGCACCTTGCCTGCATCCTCAGTGGCTCTGTAAGTACAACTGACAACATTACACCTGCAGGGGGACTATTCACCCATAGCTGGGACAGCGGTTGACAGGCACCAGGGTTTATCCACACAGTGGTGGCCCTGACGCCGTGTCTCTGGGGCCCGCTGCTGCTCCGAGATCCCCTGCAGTTTAGCCTGGGACCGTGAGGTACCCAGTTTCCGTGTGTGGCCCCGGGGAGGCACTGCAGGAGTCTTGGTAGTGGAGAGGCTTTGTACTGGCAGGAGGAAGCTAACTAAGTCAGCTTCTTCTTTTCACCCTCCATTCAGAAGGCTAGCCAGCGGCAGAAGCAGTGAGCAGAGAGCAGCACAATGCAGCAACATGCACTAGCTCCAAGCACCACACTACTGCACTAGACGCTTCACACATACCCTGTGTTAGCACACAGCAGTGTGTGCTAACACACACACACAGACGCACACACACGCACACACACACACACACACACACACACACACGCGCGCAGACAGACGCACACGCAGACAAACACAGATGACAGACATACACAAAAACAGATAAACAGAGAGGGGGTGCTAGAGAGGGAAAGGTGGGGAAGGAAGAGAGAAGGGGAGGGAATGACAAGGATGTGGATGAAAATACTTACCGTATACCTACCGAATACCTACCATTTCATCTGGGCTGGGCACCTTTTCCGAATTAAACAACATACCTACAAGGGCTCTTTTCCACAATAAAAGACCACAAGAGGAAACCTTTCTCAACCCAAAACCACCATGAGTTGGACCCCAGGCCATATTCACCATAAGCATCCAGATACCAAAAGAAAATAACACAATGAACCACAAGAACTACCCTAACAACAACTACCCTAACAACAACAACAGGCCATCTTGCTCAACCCCAACCACCATCAACAACAAGCTGTGAACTCTGCCAAAGAGTACTTCACAGATGACTTGGACCCGAGGCCACATTCCCCACAGGCATCCAGACACAACACCACTAAAGCAAAACCACTTCACTCAGAAGACAAGCCTCCCGCTTCTGGCGAAGTCAAAACACAGTACACCGGATCGTGATAACTGTGATACGATTGCAGCACACCTGATTGAAGGCAACATTGTGGTTGCGATATGTAAATATGATCAATCAGTGTCCGCTTTTCGGTCGTTGCAGCGGAAACAAGCTGGCTATAGCCTCTGGACCGAAACAACTCCCATATGGCTTTCTTCCCTTTGGAGAGCAAGTCTTCATTGAAGTCTCCACAAACCACTACAGGCTGGCAACCCATCATCTCTAAAGTGTCCAAGAGGCTTTGCATGTTTGCAAGAAACACGTCAAGTTGGATATTTGGTGGTCTGTACACAGTGGCTATCAATGCTCTGACAGGACCCTCAACCTTGACGACGGCGAATTCAAGGTCGGGCACATTTTGAATGTACCGTCGGGCCTCTGCTTGTAGACAGCTCCTGTAGTACACTGCAACTCCACCTCCATCTTTCATAGCCATATCCGCTCTGTTAGAATATGAGACATTTCTGTTGCGCGCAAACATCTCATATCCCTCCAGCTGGAAGTCTGGAGAAACAAATGATCCCGACAGATGGGATTCGGTGATGCACAGGACATCAGCAAGTCTGAATTCATGGTGGGACCTGATGTCCTCCATGTGCGACGGAAGTCCTTGACAATTGTGATGGACTATTGTCAAAGTTGGACCAGTGTGGTCTGCGGTCTTGACAAAGTGCAAAAGCGGTCTTGCACTCTCGAATGAGGCGTGACTCATAGTCTCCATCGATGTGGTGATTTTAGGATTCGCATAGATCTTCTTTTCTTCAAAGTCTCTGATCCATAGTCCTTGAAGTGAGGTCGTCCGGCTCAGGGCGACATAGGCCATTCCGGGTTCAAAAATGTGCTTCAAGGACACCACAGCAGACTGCACAGTCATGCCTTGCACTTTATGAGCTGTACAGCCGAAGGCCAGCTTCATCGGGAACTGCCGTCGAACCATCCCCCTTATGCTCGTGCTTTCCTCGAACCTTTCCACGTACACCAAGTTATCCTCCGCCCCTTGAATCTTCTTGCGGAATTTCTGGCCTGCCGTGGGATTATCCAATTCGAGTCCAATGAGCTTGACCACAGTCAGTCCGTCTTCGGTGGTGGTGACAATGTTGGCAATTGTTCCAAAAGTGCCATTTACAATCCCGTCCTCAATATCGAGATTCCTGATCACCATGACTCGTGCTCCTTGAGCCGCTTGCAGGTTGTCAGGTAAATCCCTTTTATTGCCTTTAAAGGAATCATACGCAGGTTTCATTTCTCCAGTTCGCAGATCTTTTCTAAAGTCTTGCGCTGGAATCTCTACAACTTGCAACTTTAAGGCAGTTAAAATTGCAGCGTTGTGCTCGTCAACCTCTTTGTTGGTGGCAAAGATATGAAGGGCGTCTGTCGGACAATCTCCAGCCTCCACAACGGCCTGAGCGAGCAGAGCTTCGTCATCCGCGCTGAGCGGATCCTCCTTATTCCTGGTTCTAATCCTGTTCAAGAGCTCGGCAAAAGTGTGATCATCTTTCTGCCGCATTATCTCTGTCAGATTGACCAGCTTGAAATCTTGCCAGAGGTCGAGCACATCATCCTCAAAAACGCATAGCGGTTTGCCTTTACCAAGGGGCGGCAGTTGGTAAAAGTCGCCAACTGCAAGGACAGACATCCCTCCAAATGGTCTCCTGTTTCCTCTGATCTGCTGAAATCTCCAGTGGACATAGGAAAACAGATCCTTAGAGACCATGGATATCTCATCAATAATCAAGATCTCCGCATTGGACAGTGTTACCCTCACTTCGTCCAGTGTGTTTCCGAGACCTTGATACGGAGGTTTCAGGCTTCTCGGCAGCTTCAGCAGTGAGTGCAGTGTTTTGCCAGAGATATTGAAAGCGGCGGTGCCAGTAAACGCTGCCAACAGCACTGAAGGCTTAGACATGTCACCTTCATTGCGTAACCTGGGAAGTTGGCGCAGAATCTTGGTGGCCTCCTGATAAACACACTTGATCACATGGGACTTGCCACAACCGGCTCCCCCAGAGATGAAGTAAAAAAAGGGTTCAGGATCCTGACCCCAGACGCGTTTCAAACACCATTCGCGTATGGCGTAGAAGGCGGACGCCTGCATCTCATTGAGGCTTCGAAACATGTTCCTCACAAAGTCGGGGCTCAATTCCGGCGCCTGGATTGCTGGCATGGCTCCACTGCTCTCACCTTGAAGCTGAAAATCTGGAAGCTGTTCCTGTTCCTCCTCGCCAGGGTTTATGGCTTCTCGCTGAGCGACACACTCTAAACGATCCACCTCAACCTCTGGTGCAAAACTATTCCACGCGTTGCGGATGGGTCCCTCCTTTCGAAACCGTTCGAGGGCTTTGTCGATTTTCCTACCCTCTCCTTCGTAGCGCCTTCTATTGAAGTTGACGTACTTTTTCACAGGCAATCGGCCCGGACGCCGACCACTTTTATAAAACGCTTCGTAGGTCGGGTAGCGTTCCGGCTTCAGATCAGCATCCTCTCTGTGTGGCCAGTACAGTTTTAGGAGCCGTCTGTAATACTTTTCCGGATGTTTCTTCTCTGAGAAACGAGTAAACCGGATGACGGCAGGTTTTCCCGAAGTCCTCTTCTGGATACACCCGTGGTCGTTCTGGAGGGGAATGGCAGTAGCCGATTGACGTTGCTGACCGTAGAGGACCCTGTAATTGGATGTGAAGTCAGCCAGACACATGTCTCGAAAATCGCCTGTATCAGGCCTCTGCATGTATTTTTCCGGCAATCCTGCCATCCAAACGTCCTCTTCATCTGCGGCCATGTTCTGCAGCCTGCTCATCGGAAGACTCATTCTCATACCGTCGTCTTCCGTCTGTATAAAAATTACAGAACGCGAGCACTTTTTCAGCGGTAGGCTGCATACCCGTGCCACAGACTCCTGAGCGCTAACCTCTCGGTGTTTAGCATACGCCTGCATAATCTGCTTCATCTCATCCTGTTTATTAACGCCAGATTTCCGTACATCACGGATGACAGAGTCAAGGAATTCAGTCATCTCGTGCTCTGGCTTGGAGACGTACGACATCATATACATGATGCAACTGAAATCGTCAATGACATACTGGATGTCCATGTTGGCGTTCCATGCTCGCAACAGGTCAGGGTTGTATCCATTCACCCAGCAGTCCTTGGGGTCACGCTTATTGTAGACCACCATTCCACTGGTGAGGGATCTGACATTGTGCGAGTACTCTTCAGGATGCAAGTCACATTTTTGCAACAACTCTGCCAAGTCCTTGAAAGAGGCATTTGGGTCCATTAGAAGATCTCTCACCGGCTTCAGCTTTTCCTTAGCCATCTGTTGCTGCTTTGAGAGGAATTTTTTGCTCTTCTTGGACTTCTTCTGACTCTTCTTGGAATCCTTGGACTTTTCCCCACATTTTTTATGCCCGCCAACATCGTTTTGTCCACAGTCTTGGTCTTTCTGGGCATCGTCTTTCTTGACATCTTCATCATCACCATCATCAACAGCCCCCCAAGGTGTGCAGCCAATGATCGTTTGATCCATGGGCAGTTTTGGAAAACCAAATCTGCACGATACATTGCCTTTCCTGCATGTTTTGGAGTGGTTGCGGCTGTGAACCTGAACCTCAGACACTATTTTGTGGAGCTCGGGGTCCGTGTCCACATCAGGCATCCGACAGCATATATAGCGGTCAATGAATTGGATGACATCCTTGCAGCACTCAGGATCCTCAATCTCTGGTGCATCTTTGATCCACACCAGCATATGGATATGTGGACTACCTCTGGCTTGAAATTCCACCCGATAAAAGTAGTCCTCCACTGGACCGATGGGCTGTGCAGGTGACAGGAGCAGATCTGTCATGAGCGCATCCACTCGCTTCTCAAACAAGCGCATCACCGTCACAGGGTTACTGCGGAGAATCTCACACTTCTCATTCCAGTCCAGCTCTGAGAAGTCCCCTTGCTCACCTTGTTGAGCTTTGATAATGTCAATAACCTCCGGCCATCTCATTTCGGCGGCAGAAAACGTTAGGAAAAACGTTGGCTTGCCCAACTGTCTGACCATGGCGAAAAGATCTCGCAGCGTTTTCTCCCAATACGCTGGAGTGCCTCGGAGGGGTTGCATGAAACGGGTCGCATCCCTATTTTGGATGAGTTGTTCCAGCTCCTCTTTGTCCTGAATCATCTTATTGGAAATTGTCCTCCCATCTTTGGTGAATTTCTTCCCCTTGCGTGTTTGGATGGACATGCTGTTCCTAGCGATGTGCGTTTCCGTCACAAACTGGGAAAAGAACAGATAACTCTGGTCCCTCGCAAAGCGGGCATCCACAGAGAAGAGCCTTGAATTGAAGTACACACTTGGGGACAGATGGATTATTCTGCCCTCATCCAAGGTGTTCTCTCCGGTTGGGAACTGAACAGGAAAGGCCATGGCTTCAAGCTTAGGAATGGCAAAGAAACCGACAGGTTTGTTTCCTTGGGCAGGAGCAATGCTAAATATGCCATCCCCATATGACAGAACCTCCTGTGCTATGTCAAGAGGCTGCATGCACGTGTCCAAGGCCAGACCAGGCCTGAGGTCTTCCTTTTCCTTGTCGTCCACCTCATTGGGCTGCTTTTCACCAGATGTGCCTGCAGCGGGTTCCATGTCTCCTTCCGGATGTCTGGGCTCCTTGAGCTGTGCAGCATCTGGGGCTTCCTGTGGAGCATCTCCCTCTTCGAGACTTTCAAATTCAGCACAGTCATCAATCTCAATGTTGCTGTATTCTGAATGAGTCTCTCGCAGTATCCTTAGCCCTGCTAGCACATTCTTCATGTTAACTGTGTAGAAGTGCTGATAGCCCTTGTACTTGATGTTGCGCTTCAACTTTACTTGCAACAGCTGGGCTTGGGCGCTGGGCCTCGGAAGAGCATTGACTGTGGTTTCCATCTCTGATGGTACACACACAACTGCTCCGTGTACTGCTCTTTGACGTCCTTTGGGCAAGGCAACTATCTTTGCAAACGGTAAGATCTTTGCAATCAATTGCCTTTCCAGCACGTTCAACTGTTCGAGCTCTGGGGGAATGGGTGCGAGCTCCAGGTTGTTGCCAGCTGCCATGGACGGCATTCGTCCTCTGGCCAAGTGGCTGTCACAGGTGTGGCAGATCCACTCCCGCATCCTGTCCTGTGGAACGGTGCACGGGGCTGAGCAATCGGTGTCACAAACGTGGACATACTTACCCGTCAAGCAAGCAGCCACCACGCAAATGTTTTTAACGTATTTGGCCCTGTTGCAATGCCTTACCTGATTGGGGAACAGAGCTCTGTGACACACTGTGCAGACATGTGTGGGCCCATGTCTAATTCTTTCCCGAAATACCGATATGGCTTCCACCATCACAGGGTTGACCACAGGCTGTGCAGTTTCCGGGCGGCAGTTTACGATGTCCATGTATTTCCTCTTAATTCTGAGTGCACACTGCAACTTATGACGAATACGAAGTGCAGCATCTTTAGCGAGTCTATCCTTTTTGTTCTGGATGCAGTGTTGTATGTGACGCAGCCTGAACTCTGGGTTGTGGTGATATTTCTTGCTCACGTATTTTTTCTGTTTGATTTTAAAATGAGGATCCGTGCTATACCTCTCGCTCACATACTTTTTCTGTTTGTTTTTAAACTGAGGATCAGTGCTATACCTCTCGCCTATGTACTTTTTCATTAAACATTTCTGTTTGTTTTTAAAATGAGGATCAGTGCTATACCTCTCGCCTATGTACTTTTTCATTAAACATTTCTGTTTGTTTTTAAAATGAGGATCAGTGCTATACCTCTCGCTAACGTAGTTTTTCTGTTTGTTTTTAAACTGAGGATCAGTTCTATACCTCTCGCTCACGTAGTTTTTCTTTTTGATTTTAAAATGAGGATCAGTGGTGTATCTCTCCTTCCGGTACTTTTTCATGAAGGTTTTCTGTTTGCTCTGACTATCCAGATCCATCCAACTTCTTTTGATGTAGTACTTCTTTTGTTTTCGATGATAACGGTCTTTCGCGTATTTGGTTTTAATCGCCTGCAGTTTTGTCAGCCTAAATTCCAAACTGCTGACATATTTCTCTCTCTCATACCGCGCTCTATTAGTTGTGCTTGTACCATTGTCTACAGGTGGTACATGTTGCTTTTTGCACTCACTCGATCTACGCATAGCCTTTCTTCGCATCTGTGTTGGGATTTTCGAAAAAACGTTCTCTGTCGTGGGACGTGTTATGTTGACGCGCTGACTCAAGTCCTGATTCTTTGGTTGTCTGAAGTTAGTTGTCTGTGGGATATTGGCTTCCTCTAATAATTGTGCTTCTGGTACAGCCGTTGATGGATTTTTGATGGTCACATCCTCTGACTGTCCAGGCATCTCACTGAGTGTGTGGTCATTTGTAAAGGAAACAGGCATGAACTCATAGCTGCCATAAGGGCCACGGTTTTTAAAAAGCACAAGCAAATGTTTAACCATGCGACTCAATTTAGAGAAGGTCAGCATAATTGCTTTTCCATTACGATGAGGAAAACCTTTGGGAGACCTTGAGTGGGAATCAAAAAACCCGTAGCGTCCGGACCGGTCACGGAACACTGCAATGCACTCAGGAGCGACAATGAGAAACGCAAGGTTGACACCTTGAGAGAGGCTTTTCAGCTGTTCACGAAGGCACAGTCCTCTCCTGCTTCGAGGGCTGCCGTCTACAGCCTTCAAGAAACCAACCCTCAAGTCCGACATGTCCAACTGAACATTGTAGGTATCCGAATCGGTGAAAACCTGTTTCGGCATCTCCTCTATGGTCAAGTGGTTGCTTTTGAACCTTTTGTCCGCCTTCAACTGTTCTTTGATACCTACATAGAGTGCATTCCCCTGTTCAAGCACTCTATCAAGTGAGACCATGTCAAAATCCACCCCCTCCTGGTGGTAGGCGAGAAAGGTCAGAGCCATGCAGGTACACTGGTGATTGCGAGAAAAGGTTCCATACCTCCCATCCTTCTGAGAATGCGACGCCCTCACGGATTGAGTGCGATGGCTCGGACCAACGGCAGGATCCTGAAATCATTTTAAGGAATGTTGTCATTTTTATCATGATGTAACATTTTTCTTTTATGAGTGACGGATCAATCATTATCAATCTCATCATTAATCATAATTAGTTTCATTATCATCGTTAATCTTATATTCTTTAACATACCTTACATGCCTCCAACATATGTAACCAGCAATGGGTGGACAAAGTATTCACATTCTTTACTTAAGTGAAAGTACCAATACAATGATGTAAAATCGCTCCATTACAATTAAAAGTCCTGCATGTCAAATACTGCTTAATTAAAAAAGGTACATAAATATTGGTAGCAAAATACACTAAGTATAATAATACACCAGTATTAAAACTAAAACTACTGAGTCCAGTGGTTCAGAACCCTGGGTCAGAAACTGTGTGTGTTTGTGTGTGAGAGAGTGAGTACAGACAGAGGTGCAGTAGTTAAAAGATGTAATTTACCTGGCTGGGACGTTCCTGGAAGGTGGACTCCTGGGGCTGGGCAGGGTCAGACGCACCAGGCTCCACCACCACTCTCCTAGGACTGCAAGGCGCTGGCTTGGAGGACACCTCCACGGCTGGTGCCTCCACCTAAAACAATAAATAAATAACTGTGAACTGCATTGACAAAATGAAACCATGTAATTTAATACTGTATTACAATTAGTCACTAAATATAACAATAAAATGTTTTTGTCTATGGTGTGTCTACTCAAAATACTCAACAAACAAATCCAAATAAGTATTACTCCAATAATCAGACATAATATGACAAACCTGCTGCTTCTCCCGGGTCCTCTTGGAGGGTCCTCTGTCTCGGCGCTCCACGGTCGACTTCTGCTGGAACAAAAACCGTACAGACTTTTTTCACACCATATTTGCGACTTAGCTCCTTTTGTACAATAAAAAGGAAGAGGGAGACACTTTTTAAAAGAGGCCTCAATGAAAAAATAAAATCTGCATCAACATTACCTTCCTGCCGTCCGGACGAGCTGCGCTCTCCACAGCGCTGGGAAGGTGGGCCGGAACGGCCTTCTCCATCACATCCAGGATCGCCGGACTAAACCACACAGGATTTAGCGGGATCGAATCCATCCCCACGTCCACCTGTGAAGACAGAACACGTGTCTGCTCCAAAGGGCTGGATGGACGTGGCGCGGTGACCACGTCCTTCACAACCCGTTTTGGTGAGACACGTCTGGCAGGAGGCGACGTCCTGGGAGAATTCTGGGTCCTCGGGACGACACGTCTGGCAGGAGGCGACGTCCTGGGAGATGTCTGGGTCCTCGGGACGACACGTCTGGCAGGAGGCGACGTCCTGGGAGATGTCTGGGTCCTCGGGACGACACGTCTGGCAGGAGGCGACGTCCTGGGAGGCGTCTGGACCCTCGGGACTGTGGGCTCCAGCTGGTGGTGGAGGGTCCACCACAGCAACTCCGCAAGCCTCTCCATCCCGCCCTCCTTGCTGAGATGGACCTGACAAACATGATCAAAAGTTATTTAGCAGACAGAAATTTTCAGTAAACCTGTACCTGAACTTTCCCTATCATCTACCAAAGATATGCACACCACATTTTTTTAACATGTCTTAGATTGTAGAGTGTCATGTACTTACACCGTCAGGACACCACAGGTCCAGTTGTGTCAGCGGAAAGTAGTGGGTGGCAGAGACGTACCTGACACCTGAAATACAAAAGACAAACAAAAACACAATGACTTCTGTAATGCAATTAGAAAAAACAAAAATGTCATACATTCTGGATTAATTATAAAACAACTGAAATATTGCAAGCCTTTTACTATTTTAATATTGCCGATTATGGCTTACAGTTTAAGATTAAGATTCCCAGAATATTCTAATTATTTTGGAGATAGGATATTTGAGTTTTCTTAAGCTGTAAGCCATGATCAGCAATATTAAAATAATAAAAGGCTTGCAATATTTCAGTTGATTTGTTATTAATCCAGAATGTATGACATTTTTGCATTACAGAAAATAAAAGGACTTTATACACAATATTCTAATTTTATGAAACATTTAAGTGGCATTGCCACTTAAATATCAAGAAACACTGCTATACATGTCACTGTACTTTTTGTTTACATACCCATACGTGCAGCCACACGGTGGTATTCCTGGCTTAGAAGCTCCTGCAGGTCGAGGTCTACGGTGAGACGGCGAGGGAAGTCCAAAACACACACCTAGAGTGAAAAAGATGTTCTTTCTCAGTAATTACATTCTCTCCCTCAAAAACTGCATAGAAATTGAAGTTATATGCATAAAATCAAGTATATCATCAGACATGTTATCAAGATAATAACAATATAAGAATACTTACGTTGGGCCAGGTAGAACAGGCAGTCAGCAGGAGCTTACCAAACGCGACACCTGCCTGAGTGACGGTCCCGCTGGCGCTCAAGTCGTTACTGGGTGCCAAAATGCAGACTGCCGCGGGTGAGCGAGGCAGTACAGCATTCAGCACCTCAGTACGCAACTCAAGTGCCGACGCCCCAGGGACAGACAGGACGCCACAGGACAGACGTCGGTCCGGCAGTCCCACCAACCCGTCCGCGATGGGCCGAAGGTGGGAGTCACCAACAAGCAAGACGAACTGCATGAGAAGACATTTTTTTTAATCAACGTGCAAATATCCCCCAACTACAAAAATCTGATTTTACTCAATGGAATCTAAGAGTATTATACCTTCTTGTCAGGTGACTCCTCTGGGACAACCAACTTCCGGAAATGGGGAGTGAAGGTGGACTTGTCCCACTTCAGCACCCGATGGCGGTGACCCGTACCGTGGCCTAGGAGCAAGCACAAACACAAAAACTGTCAAACAATACCTTTACATCATAAAACCTTTAAAAACCCCAGGGAAAATCTGTTTACAATTAAACAAGAATATACAATTTACGTGTAATGAAAACAAACAGTGGGCTACATACCTGGGCGGAAGTCAGAGGGGGACACCTGGTGGTGGGACGGAAAAGTATTACATCACTACTCACACTTGTAGTACACTGAAGTAGGGCTGCAGCTATCGAATATTTTAGTAATCGAGTATTCTACTGAAAATTCCATCGATTAATCGAGTAATCGGATAAAACATATATTTCTTTAGTTAAAGAGCAATTATAAATATACATAAGATGTTAGATGTTAATTGACATCAAGACTAAATTATATAATACAGTAGGTTCATGGCTGTGCATTTAAAAACCCTGAATTTACACCAGTCGACCAAATTCACTGATTCACTCAAAAAAACTAAGGATTTTACCAAGAAATGTTCTTATTTCTAACCTAAAAATGCCATTACACCTGATATCAGACATAACTTAAAAGGTTAGATGTTTTTCCCACGTGTTTCAATTGAACTTTCATTTGTGTCAAGCAAATTTTAAGTTGTAGTTAAGTTTTAAGTTAGAGTTTTGGCAGTGTTCAAAATAAAATTATGATTCCTGTTGTATTGGAGCACCAGTGCTGCTTGTTTTATCCATCAATGACTACAGAGATAAAATAAAATGAAAACTACCCAGTTAGCTTTATTACGTTTTTATTTTTCTGACATTTTCTGCCTTTTCTTTTAGTTAAAACTGTAGCGGGAACAGAGGTTTATATTCCGGGTAAAGGCTGATTTATGGTTCCGTGTTACAACAACGCAGAATGGTGCGCGTCGCTGCGTACCCTATGCCGTAGGCTACGGCGTAGCCGTGGAGAGCCTGCACGCCAGCGCAGCACCGCCAGCCGGACCGGCGCTCTCCGCCCTCGCCGGAGAGCGGCGTAGACTCTGCGTCGATTTAACGCGGAACAATAATTTTGGCTTTAGAGGGGGAACATAGGGGAACGGACCAGAAGAATATAGCGTGGATTTAAAATAAAAGTTAAGCACTGAACTCCCGTCTGGGCCATTGCAGACTGCCTGAGCATGATGTTACTAAAACCAAACATATTCGCCTCTTTCTCCCCCCTTTAACGTGCGCAGCGCATGGATGTAGGCACAGGCATGGATCTATTTTGGGCGCAGCGTCAGCGGGTTGTGTCGCATTAAATGTGGTCCGGGCGTAATACGAGGCTTTGAGCTGGTGAAATTAAACGAAAAAAATAAATAAATAAATTAAACGATTCCTCGAGGCAGAGGAAATTCCTCGATCATTTTTTGTAATCGAATTATTCGAGGAATCGTTTCAGCCCTACACTGAAGCAGAGCCGGATTAACGCAAAGGCAAACTAGGCATGTGCCTAAGGCCTCATTGGCAGGGGGGCCAATAAAATAAAATAAACATAGTAAGTAATGAAAATATATGTCCTATCTACAATGTATTTTGTATTTCAGTGTTAATATATAAATATGTATTAACTAATTAAAAATGACGTTGTTTACTCTAACGTTACGTCACATTAACGCCACTCAGTTAAATCCGATGGGAGGACTAAGCGGGACAATTAAGCTATCAGGCTGCAAGGTCTGATTTATTGTTGGACAGTTTCTAAATGGTCTTGATAAATGTGAAGGGTTCATGTTTGTCTTCTTGTTCCTGTACTTAATCACAGGTGTGAATATAGGCTACAGGTGAAGGGACTAGAATTTGTATTCACCCAATTCAGGCTTGTTTTCCTTGGCTGTCTGAGCAAATTAGAAAAGAAAAGTGAAAAAAAAAATGTAATAATTGCTCATTTTTCAACAAAGTTTTTGTTGAACATAAACATCTTTACCACTACAGCACACTTTGTCTTACTTCAAATTTTATAGGTCTTTGTATATTTGACCTCTTATTTAACTATTGAATTTAACTCAACACATTTAAATAAGATTTTCTGCAAAATGCAATAGACTACAACATTTATCTCACTTGCTCTGTTTACATAGCAATGCTGACACCTATTGGTCATTTAATATATATTTAATATAATTAATTGTAATAACGTATAAATAATAAAAATAAAAAAATAGTCTGATAGACTGTTTAATATACAACACATGACTTATTTTGGAATACAAATAACCAACTTGCCTATGACTATGCTACGTTAAATGTGAATTAACTTTTATGAGTAACTTTGGTAAGTTTAAGATTTCAATTCATAAATAACATCGGTGGAGGGGGGCCCAAAAATCACAGTCTGCCTAGTGTAGTCCATTTATTTAATCCGGCTCTGTGAAGCATCGTGTAGAGTGCAGCACTGTACTGCAAATACCCTGTGTGTGTGTGTGTGTGTGTGTGTGTATGTGTGTGTGTGTGTTCAGTTGTAGAAGAAATAAAAACTTACCCTTCCAGCCTGGTAAGGTGAGTGGGATGGTGAGATCGGCAGAGGGGTCCACAGCTTCTTCATCTGAAACACAGAACTAAACTTACTAAAACTGAAGACTTTGAATTACACAGTGTATTTCATTATTACTTGATAAAAAGCCTAGAGTGAACACTATACCTTCTGGGCAGGAGACTGGGAGGGGCTGGCTCCATCCCTCTGGGTCCCGAACGGCTGGGCTGGCGGTGGCGTCTCCGGCTGGGTCGCCTCAAAACACAAAACCAATGAAATGCAGTCAATAAGTGACACATTGCAGTCACTTGACAGAAGAAGCACTCACTTTCCTCACGTCTACTTTAATGCTTTGTAGTCTATTGTGTGTAGCTTTAAAGCTATCTATTGTGTAGTTTTGTCTGTACCTGGTCCGGCTTGCTCCAGCGCAGCTTTTGGGCGCGGGAGCGTTTTCCCTTCTGTGGCATCTCGTCAGCAACCTGGAAACACTTCAGAAAAAAAACACTCCAAAACAGTTATTTCACAGGCAAACACAATGCAGTGTAAAAGTGTGAAATTTGAACAAACACAATATCAACTAGAACGATAAACAATGCAAACAATATGTGTGTGTGTGTGTGTGTGTGTGTGTGTGTGTGTGTGTGTGTGTGTGTGTGTGTGTGTGTGTGTGTGTAAGAGAGAATGGATGTATTTCAGTATAGGGCTTAGTATTTATGTTGTGTGCTCAGTTTGTGTAGCTGGTGTGTGTGGGCGGTCTTGGTTTCAGAAGATGGAAACTGCCAAAAAGAAGGAAACAATTATTTTAGACTGTGGTTTATATGAAATTACGGAAAAGAGAAAAGACATCACAACAACACATCACACAACACCAAATCAGAACACACTCACAACAACACATTTCAGTAAAAATCACACAACACATTATAACACAACACATTACATCACAACTTGTTTTCAAAAGGTAAGAGATTTTTAATTTTATGCTTTTATGCTCTATGCCGTGTTTCATCAAGAGTCCTGGATTCACACTGAAAGCGTCACATAGGCAGCTCCGGCTGCCATTCATTTCCTATAAAGACGCGTGTGGAGAGGTGGGCGGAGCAGCCGGAGCAGAGCGTCAATTTGAAGTTGAAAAATCTGAACTTTATGCAAATGAGCAGCGACGCCGAGGCAGCGTCCAATCACAGACCGGGATTCCTGAAGTGAGAAGCCTCAATGCAGATTGTACTTTCATGTTCACACAAACGTACACTCATTCACATGCGTACAGGAGCAGAGCTGTCACTAACAAACTTATTTTTATCAGGAATAAATACATTTCATCCAGCAAAATGACATTTTTGCTGATTTAACTGCCATTTTTACCTGAACTGCTCATGTGAAACACGTATCTGATGGTTGAGGGGTTTGATGGTCCAAACAACATTATTTGCTACATTGATCCAACGCGAAATAATTAAAAACCGTGCTTATTAATCACAACACACAGTGTAAACATGGTGATTAAATCCGCTGGGACCCGGTGAGTCAGTGCTGCTCACGGCAGCCAGACTGCAGCTTCACCGGGACCAACGATGATGGTTGATGTTGATCCAGGACCAACCTGGTTAAGGATCATCAAACTCACTCTTATCTACGCAGAAATAACGCTAAAATATAAAGAAGGCTTCCCAAAGTGTGATCCATGGTGGAATAGAAAAAACTGAAGATGTGCAGCTATACATACAGTACATATATGTAGAATGTATGCACTTTGTTCCCTCCAGTTCTGCAGTGCAGCTTCAAGCTCCAAGGGTTTTATTTAATTTTTATTATGTATTCTTTATTTTTTATTTTTTTCAGGGCTGGATGGATGGAGGGAGGGAGGGAGGGAGGGATATATATATATATATATATATATATATCTCATGAGCCTGTTCCCAGCAGGACTGGGAATCCTGCTCTGTATGCATTAAAAAGGAAGAGGAAGAAGAAGAAGAGGAGGAGGAGGAGGAGGAAGATGAGGAGGAAGATGAGGAGGACGAGGGAGAGGAGGAGGAAGAGGAAGACGAGGAGGAAGAAGAGGAGATATATATATATATATATATATATATATATATATATATATATATATATATATATATATATATATATATATATATATAGACTGTATGCACTTGTTCCCTCCAGTTCTGCAGTGCAGCTTCAAGCTCCAAGGGTTTTATTTAATTTGTATTATGTTTTCTTTATTTTTTATTTTTTTTCCAGGGCTATATTAACTGCATTACTGATAATTTAGCAATAAACACAAACAATTTACAGTAATAGCAATGTACTCCTTTTTCATTGCATCAGCAAGCACTGGGATTTATGTGAACTCCGTTTTTTTTTTTTTTTACAGGCCCCTGAATTTTCTATAATTTATATATGCTTTAATAGCGTGGCATCGTTTTAATATATATAATATAAATTAAATATTAATATTTTAGCAATACATAACGGCCGGTTATAGCTATACTATAGAGCAGTTAAAGCTACAACTCCTTTCATGTCGGCTCTGAGTCTTTGATCTTCGGCTGCAGAGCCGGGCATAGTTTAATAGAATATAAATTGAATATATTTAAATATATAGACAATAGAATTTAGCCTTAGCTCCTGTTACCTTCACAAACACTCGGTAATAAAACATTTCTTATTATATTTTCGATTTTATAACTCATAATTTCGACTTTATCTCATATCTTCGATTTTATATCTCATAATTTCGACTTTATATCTCATATCTTCGATTTTACATCTCATAATTTCGACTTTATATCTCATATCTTCGATTTTATATCTCATAATTTCGAGTTTTTATCTTCCTGGACCGTGTTACAGGGGGCCGTGGTATAGACAATAGAATTAGCATTAGCTCCTGTTACCTTCACAAACACTCGGTAATAAACGTGTCCTACCTCTGAAACCAGTCCACGTATAAGCTGGGGAGGCAGATATGATCCAAGGGAGTCTAAAATAATGCACTTGTGGAAGCAGGGGTCTTAATTCCGAGTAAAAGTCCGATCTCGATGTCAGCCACAGCAGGTGTGTCTAATCAGGTCGGGGCGTCTGAAACGACGGGAACGATCTCAAATGCGAAGAGTTACTTATAGATTCACGTCATATGACATGAATCTATCCAATAGGAATGCAGATCGAGCTGGGCAGTAGAAACTTCTAGAATTCTCTACAAGATTTAATTGATTATATATATATATATATATATATATATATATATATATATATATATATATATATATATATATATATAATATATATATAAATATCAAAATAATTATCTAAGAATTGTAAGAAAAGTTTTAATGGAAAAAAAGCTCTGTTTTGTGAATTAACCAGATGATTATATCAGAGTTCCGAGAAAAGTTTAATAAAAAAAATATGCTCTGTTTTTTCTTAGTTAACCAGATAATTATCTCAGAATTCTGAGAAAAACTTAAATACGAATGACAGCTGGTCGTGGTGTATTGCTGAAATATTAATATTTAATTCTATGAAAGCAGGCTCCTTGCCACTCTTTGCGGGTAGATCTATATATTGCAACTTGGAAAAAGTGGCATTGTCCATCTAAACACTCAGTCAGTCAGTTAGAGCAGAGCAGACTGGTGGCTCAACAGTAGTGTTGCTGTTCCTGATCTCAGAGGCTGAGGGTTCGAGCCTGTGCTGTGCAGAAATTATTATCTCTATTTTTTTTCCCGGTATTAGCGGCATAGAATCTTTTTTGTGAGAGCCTCAATGATTTGCAGTTTTCTATGTATCAAAAAAATATAATATATATATATAATAATATAAGAAGAGGAGGAGGAGTAGGAAGAAGAAGAAGAGGAAGAGGATGAGGAGGAGGAAGAAGAGGAAGAGGAGAAGGAGGAAGAAGAGGAAGAGGAGGAGGAGGAGGAGGAAGAAGAAGAGGAAGAGGAGGATGAGGAGGAGGAAGAAGAAGAGGAAGAGGAGGATGAGGAGGAAGAAGAGGAGGAGGAAGAAGAGGAAGAGGAGGAGGAGGAAGAAGAGGAAGAGGAGGAGGAGGAGGATATATATATATATATATATATATATATATATATATATATATATATATATATATATATATATATATATATATATATATATATGACATCATCCATGTCTCTGTATGTCAAACCATTCAAAAGATATTGGACTATAACGTATCGGCCAATCAGAAGAAGGGGCGGGGCTAATTTGCACCAATGAAGGTCAAGGACTCGATACAAAAAAGCTCTGTTTTGTGAATTAACCAGATGATTATATCAGAATTCCGAGAAAAGTTTAATAAAAAAATATGCTCTGTTTTTTCTTAGTTAACCAGATAATTATCTCAGAATTCTGAGAAAAACTTAAATACGAATGACAGCTGGTCGTGGTGTATTGCTGAAATATTAATATTTAATTCTATGAAAGCAGGCTCTTTGCCACTCTTTGCGGGTAGATCTATATATTGCAACTTAGAAAAAGTGGCATTGTCCGTCTACAAACTCAGTCAGTTAGTTAAAGCAGAGCAGACTGGTGGCTCAACAGTAGTGTTGCTGTTCCTGATCTCAGAGGCTGAGGGTTTGAGCCTGTGCTGTGCAGAAATTATTATCTCTAATTTTTTCCCGGTATTAGCGGCATAGAATCTTTTTTGTGAGAGCCTCAATGATTTGCAGTTTTCTATGTATCAAAAAAATATAATATATATATAATAATATAAGAAGAGGAGGAGGAGTAGGAAGAAGAAGAAGAGGAAGAGGATGAGGAGGAGGAAGAAGAGGAAGAGGAGAAGGAGGAAGAAGAGGAAGAGGAGGAGGAGGAGGAGGAGGAAGAAGAGGAAGAGGAGGAGGAAGAAGAAGAGGAAGAGGAGGATGAGGAGGAAGAAGAGGAGGAGGAGGAAGAAGAGGAAGAGGAGGAGGAGGAAGAAGAGGAAGAGGAGGAGGAGGAGGATATATATATATATGACATCATCCATGTCTCTGTATGTCAAACCATTCAAAAGATATTGGACTATAACGTATCGGCCAATCAGAAGAAGGGGCGGGGCAAATTTGCACCAATGAGGGTCAGGGACTCGATACTTAGTCATTTGACACCACCCATGACTCTCTATGTCAAACCATTCAAAAGATATTGGAGTATAACGTATCGGCCAATCAGAAGAAGGGGCGGGGCTAATTTGCACCAATGAGGGTCAGGGGCTCGATACTTAGTCATTTGACACCACCCATTACTCTCTATGTCAAACCATTCAAAAGATATTGGACTATAACGTATCGGCCAATCAGAAGAAGGGGCGGGGCTAATTTGCACCAATGAGGGTCAGGGACTCGATACTTAGTCATTTGACACCACCCATTACTCTGTATGTCAAACCATTCAAAAGATATTGGACTATAACGTATCAGCCAATCAGAAGAAGGGGCGGGGCTAATTTGCACCAATGAGGGTCAGGGGCTCGATACTTAGTCATTTGACACCACCCATGTCTCTGTATGTCAAACCATTCAAAAGATATTGGACTTTAACGTATCAGCCAATCAGAAGAAGGGGCGGGGCTAATTTGCACCAATGAGGGTCAGGGGCTCGATACTTAGTCATTTGACACCACCCATTACTCTGTATGTCAAACCATTCAAAAGATATTGGACTATAACGTATCAGCCAATCAGAAGAAGGGGCGGGGCTAATTTGCACCAATGAGGGTCAGGGGCTCGATACTTAGTCATTTGACACCACCCATGTCTCTGTATGTCAAACCATTCAAAAGATATTGGACTTTAACGTATCAGCCAATCAGAAGAAGGGGCGGGGCTAATTTGCACCAATGAGGGTCAGGGGCTCGATACTTAGTCATTTGACACCACCCATGTCTCTGTATGTCAAACCATTCAAAAGATATTGGACTATAACGTATCGGCCAATCAGAAGAAGGGGCGGGGCTAATTTGTATATATAATATTCAAATGTAAATATTTATATGTATAATAATAATAATATACATATATATCCAATGAACCTGTTCCCAGCAGGACTGGGGATCATGTAAGGTCAAAAGGTCAGGGTTCAGATTCCTCCATTTTCCAGGTTATATTACATGAAGTCTGTAATGACTGTGTCATGTGACCAGGTCTGGGTCAGTCTAATCAGCACAGCTGTGGTCTGGTTGTTAGGGGCAACAAGAACCTGATACAGAGGGAGCGGGAATGACAGCTAGATTTCGGTTGTGACAAACCTCAAATCACTCCACTTTGCGGTCAAACCGTAGCTCTTAGCAGAAAAATGAAAACATCGTGAGAGACGGAGAACCCAGAACATTCTGTCAATCTTATTTTCATTCAGATATTCCTTAAAATGTGTTAGTAACGGCAATTCGAAAACAAAAATGAGATTTTTTTGAAGAAAACGTTATTTAACATGGGAATCAATGGAGAGAAAGACAGGATTTGGCGTGTCTGTTGGGCCCCCCGGTCAAATTGTGTGCACACCACGCCTGTCAAAGTCACATTTTATGAATCACAACACCTATGTCTATATTCTGACCAAAAATGATCTGTCTACCTTTTACGGTTTGGCCGTGAGGTCGAGTTACAAATAAAAATTATGATCGTTTTTTTAAAGTCTCTCGCACTCTGATCAATTAGAACCGCACTGTAGATTTGACAAAAAAGTGATTTCCAGTCCTCGCTTGAGCGCTCATATCTTGAAAAGTGTACATTTTAGGAAAAAACAGTCCGGGGTTTGGAGAGAGAAGAGAAGTTTTCCTCCGTTTTGAAGTTTGAATGACGTTTCTACGTCCAAGTATGAGAAAGATACGTGACTCGGAAAAAAGGTGAATTTTGTCTTTTTTTTCTCAACATTTTCCCATCCGCTTATAATGGCGCCATTGAAATGCATGGGAAAATCTTCCCCATTAGTTTGGAAATTTGGAAATGTTTTTGCACTTCGTGCAAAAACTATTCTTGCCATCGTTCTGAAAATCCACAGGACTGTAGTTAAATTCAGGGCCTACAACTTTCTAAATCGGTTCAGAATTTTTCGAGTAACGGTGTGCGAGTGGTGAGGCCCCAAAGTTCACGCAATGCGTTCCGGATGGGGCAAAAAGCGCACGTTTGTGCACGTTGCGCAAAAACGTGCACGCCAATCGCTAATAAAAGTCATACCAATCGATTCCCGATTAAGTCGCACGTTTCTACGTTTTTACTTTTCGCGTTTTCTCAAAGCTGCGCAACTAGTTACGCGCCGAAGTTTATACGGAAGAATATGGAATAATAAATAAATAATAATAAGCCTGAGCAATAGTATGAGTGCCTCGTGCTGCGCACGAGGCACTCCTCCTCCATTGAGCTTGCGCATCTCAATGGAGGAGGCGTGCCACGTGGCGCAGCCGTGGCACTAATAATAATAAGCCTGAGCAATAGTATGAGTGCCTCGTGCTGCGCACGAGGCACTCCTCCTCCATTGAGCTTGCGCATCTCAATGGAGGAGGCGTGCCACGTGGCGCAGCCGTGGCACTAACTAGACCAAAATTCCCGGGAAATTTTGAAGTGCCACGGACTACTGCCGGATGATCGCGGGATGCACCCATGAAGGTCAAGGACTTGATACTTAGTCATTTGACACCACCCATGACTCTCTATGTCAAACCATTCAAAAGATATTGGACTTTAACGTATCAGCCAATCAGAAGAAGGGGCGTGGCTAATTTGCACCAATGAGGGTCAGGGACTCGATACTTGGTCATTTGACACCACCCATGTCTCTGTATGTCAAACCATTCAAAAGATATTGGACTTTAACGTATCAGCCAATCAGAAGAAGGGGCGTGGCTAATTTGCACCAATGAGGGTCAGGGACTCGATACTTGGTCATTTGACACCACCCATGTCTCTGTATGTCAAACCATTCAAAAGATATTGGACTATAACGTATCGGCCAATCAGAAGAAGGGGCGTGGCTAATTTGCACCAATGAGGGTGAGGGACTACATACTTAGTCATTTGACACCACCCATGTCTCTGTATGTCAAACCATTCAAAAGATATTGGACTTTAACGTATCAGCCAATCAGAAGAAGGGGCGGGGCTAATTTGCACCAATGAGGGTCAGGGACTCGATACTTAGTCATTTGACACCACCCATGTCTCTGTATGTCAAACCATTCAAAAGATATTGGACTTTAACGTATCAGCCAATCAGAAGAAGGGGCGTGGCTAATTTGCACCAATGAGGGTCAGGGACTCGATACTTAGTCATTTGACACCACCCATGTCTCTGTATGTCAAACCATTCAAAAGATATTGGACTATAACGTATCGGCCAATCAGAAGAAGGGGCGTGGCTAATTTGCACCAATGAGGGTCAGGGACTCGATACTTAGTCATTTGACACCACCCATGTCTCTGTATGTCAAACCATTCAAAAGATATTGGACTTTAACGTATCAGCCAATCAGAAGAAGGGGCGGGGCTAATTTGCACCAATGAGTGTCAGGGGCTCGATACTTAGTCATTTGATACCACCCGTGAGTCTCTATGTCAAACCATTCAAAAGATATTGGACTATAACGTATCGGCCAATCAGAAGAAGGGGCGGGGCTAATATGTATATATAATATACAAATGTAAATATTTATATGTATAATAATAATAATATACATATATATCCCATGAACCTGTCCCCAGCAGGACTGGGGATCATGTAAGGTCAAAAGGTCAGGGTTCAGATTCCTCCATTATCCAAGGTAAAGTATTATGAAGTCTGCATTGAGTGGGTCATGTGACTAGTTCTGGGTCACATGACCCGGAAGTATGGTAGTGTATATTGTATTGGAATGACTCAGCTAGTTCTTCGGATTTGACAAGCCTCAAATAACTTCACCTTGTAATCAAACTGTAGCTCCTAGCAGAAAAACAAAGACATCGTGAGAGAGACAGAACCCGGAAGATTCTGACAATCTTAATTTTATTCAGATATTCCTTAAAATGTGTTAGTAACGGCAATTCGAAAACAAAAATGAGATTTTTTTGAAGAAAACGTTATTTAACATGGGAGTCAATGGAGAGAAAGACAGGATTTGGCATGGCTGTTAGTCTCCCCGTTCAAATTTTGTGCACACCACGCCTGTCAAAGTCACATTTTATGAATCACAAAACCTATGTCTATATTCTGACCAAAAATGATCTGTCTACCTTTTACGGTTTGGCCGTGAGGTCGAGTTACAAATAAAAATTATGATCATTTTTTTAAAGTCTCTCGCACTCTGATCAATTAGAACCGCACTGAAGATTTGACAAAAAAGTGATTTCCAGTCCTCGCTTGAGCGCTCATATCTTGAAAAGTGTACATTTTAGGAAAAAACAGTCCGGGGTTTAGAGAGAGAAGAGAAGTTTTCCTCCGTTTTGAAGTTTGAATGACCTTTCTACGTGCAAGTATGAGAAAGATAGGTGACTCAGAAAAAAGGTGATTTTTTTTTTTTTAACCTCATCCCACACACAGTGTGAAATGCTGCCCCATACAAATACATGGTCTCCATTAGTTTGGAAATTTGGAAATGTTTTTGGACTTCGTGCAAAAACTATTCGTGCCATCGTTCTGAAAATCCACAGGAATGTAGTTAAATTCAGGGCCTACAACTTTCTAAATCGGTTCATAATTTTTCGAGTAACGGTGTGCGAGTGGTGAGGCCCCAAAGTTGACGCAATGCGTTCCGGATGGGGCAAAAAGTGCACGTTTGTGCACGTTGCGCAAAAACGTGCACGCCAATCGCTAATAAAAGTCATACCAATCGATTCCCGATTAAGGCGCACGTTTCTACGTTTTTACTTTTTGAGTTTTCTCAAAGCTGCGCAACTAGTTACGCGCCGAAGTTTATACGGAAGAATATGGAATAAATAAATAATAAATAATAATAAGCCTGAGCAATATTAAGAGTGCCTCGTGCTGCGCACGAGGCACTCCTCCTCCATTGCGAAGCTCAATGGAGGAGGAGTGCCACGTGGCGCAGCCGTGGCACTAACTAGACCAAAATTCCCGGGAAATTTTGAAGTGCCACGGACTACTGCCGGATGATCGCGGGATGCACCCATGAAGGTCAAGGACTCGATACTTGGTCATTTGACACCACCCATGACTCTCTATGTCAAACCATTCAAAAGATATTGGACTATAACGTATCGGCCAATCAGAAGAAGGGGCGGGGCTAATTTGCACCAATGAGGGTCAGGGACTCGATACTTAGTCATTTGACACCACCCATGTCTCTGTATGTCAAACCATTCAAAAGATATTGGACTTTAACGTATCAGCCAATCAGAAGAAGGGGCGTGGCTAATTTGCACCAATGAGTGTCAGGGACTCGATACTTGGTCATTTGACACCACCCATGTCTCTGTATGTCAAACCATTCAAAAGATATTGGACTATAACGTATCGGCCAATCAGAAGAAGGGGCGTGGCTAATTTGCACCAATGAGGGTCAGGGACTCCATACTTAGTCATTTGACACCACCCATGTCTCTGTATGTCAAACCATTCAAAAGATATTGGACTTTAACGTATCAGCCAATCAGAAGAAGGGGCGTGGCTAATTTGCACCAATGAGGGTCAGGGACTCGATACTTAGTCATTTGACACCACCCATGTCTCTGTATGTCAAACCATTCAAAAGATATTGGACTATAACGTATCGGCCAATCAGAAGAAGGGGCGTGGCTAATTTGCACCAATGAGGGTCAGGGACTCGATACTTAGTCATTTGACACCACCCATGTCTCTGTATGTCAAACCATTCAAAAGATATTGGACTTTAACGTATCAGCCAATCAGAAGAAGGGGCGGGGCTAATTTGCACCAATGAGGGTCAGGGGCTCGATACTTAGTCATTTGATACCACCCGTGAGTCTCTATGTCAAACCATTCAAAAGATATTGGACTATAACGTATCGGCCAATCAGAAGAAGGGGCGGGGCTAATATGTATATATAATATACAAATGTAAATATTCATATGTATAATAATAATAATATACATATATATCCCATGAACCTGTCCCCAGCAGGACTGGGGATCATGTAAGGTCAAAAGGTCAGGGTTCAGATTCCTCCATTATCCAAGGTAAAGTATTATGAAGTCTGCATTGAGTGGGTCATGTGACTAGTTCTGGGTCACATGACCCGGAAGTATGGTAGTGTATATTGTATTGGAATGACTCAGCTAGTTCTTCGGATTTGACAAGCCTCAAATAACTTCACCTTGTAATCAAACTGTAGCTCCTAGCAGAAAAACAAAGACATCGTGAGAGAGACAGAACCCGGAAGATTCTGACAATCTTAATTTTATTCAGATATTCCTTAAAATGTGTTAGTAACGGCAATTCGAAAACAAAAATGAGATTTTTTTGAAGAAATTTTTTTTTAACATTGCAGTGAATGAAGAGAGAGACAGGAATTGGCATGGCTCTTAGTCTCCCCGTTTAAATTTTGTGCACACCACGCCTGTCAAAGTCACATTTTAAGAATACCAAAATGTATGTCTACATTCTGACCAAAAATTATCTGTCCAGCTTTTACGGTTCGGCCGTGAGGTCGAGTTACAAATAAAAATTATGGTCATTTTTTCAGGGTTCTGCTCACTCTGATCAATTAAAACCTCCACTCTAGATTTGAAAAAGGGGGTTTTTTAGTCCTCGCTTGAAGGCTCATATCTTGAAAAGTGTACATTTTAGGAAAAAACAGTCCGGGGTTTGGAGAGAGAAGAGAAGTTTTCCTCCGTTTTGAAGTTTGAATGACGTTTCTACGTCCAAGTATGAGAAAGATACGTGACTCGGAAAAAAGGTGAATTTTGTCTTTTTTTTCTCAACATTTTCCCATCCGCTTATAATGGCGCCATTAAAATGCATGGGAAAATCTTCCCCATTAGTTTGGAAATTTGGAAATGTTTTTGCACTTCGTGCAAAAACTATTCGTGCCATCGTTCTGAAAATCCACAAGACTGTAGTTAAATTCAGGGCCTACAACTTTCTAAATCGGTTCAGAATTTTTCGAGTAACGGTATGCGAGTGGTGAGGCCCCAAAGTTCACGCAATGCGTTCCGGATGGGGCAAAAAGCGCACGTTTGTGCACGTTGCGCAAAAACGTGCACGCCAATCGCTTATAAAAGTCATACCAATTGATTCCCGATTAAGTCGCACGTTTCTACGTTTTTACTTTTTGAGTTTTCTCAAAGCTGTGCGACTAGTTACGCGCCGAAGTTTATACGGAAGAATATGGAATAAATAATAAATAATAACTAGACCAAAATTCCCGGGAAATTTTGAAGTGCCACGGACTACTGCCGGATGATCGCGGGATGCACCCATGAAGGTCAAGGACTCGATACTTCGTCATTTGACACCACCCATGTCTCTGTATGTCAAACCATTCAAAAGATATTGGACTATAACGTATCGGCCAATCAGAAGAAGGGGCGGGGCTAAATTGCACCAATGAGGGTCAGGGACTCGATACTTAGTCATTTGACACCACCCATGTCTCTGTATGTTAAACCATTCAAAAGATATTGGACTATAACGTATCGGCCAATCAGAAGAAGGGGCGGGGCTAATTTGCACCAATGAGGGTCAGGGACTCGATACTTGGTCATTTGACACCACCCATGTCTCTGTATGTCAAACCATTCAAAAGATATTGGACTATAACGTATCGGCCAATCAGAAGAAGGGGCGTGGCTAATTTGCACCAATGAGGGTCAGGGACTCCATACTTAGTCATTTGACACCACCCATGTCTCTGTATGTCAAACCATTCAAAAGATATTGGACTTTAACGTATCAGCCAATCAGAAGAAGGGGCGGGGCTAATTTGCACCAATGAGGGTCAGGGACTCGATACTTAGTCATTTGACACCACCCATGTCTCTGTATGTCAAACCATTCAAAAGATATTGGACTTTAACGTATCAGCCAATCAGAAGAAGGGGCGGGGCTAATTTGCACCAATGAGGGTCAGGGGCTCGATACTTAGTCATTTGACACCACCCATGTCTCTGTATGTCAAACCATTCAAAAGATATTGGACTTTAACGTATCAGCCAATCAGAAGAAGGGGCGGGGCTAATTTGCACCAATGAGGGTCAGGGACTCGATACTTAGTCATTTGACACCACCCATGTCTCTGTATGTCAAACCATTCAAAAGATATTGGACTTTAACGTATCAGCCAATCAGAAGAAGGGGCGGGGCTAATTTGCACCAATGAGGGTCAGGGGCTCGATACTTAGTCATTTGATACCACCCGTGAGTCTCTATGTCAAACCATTCAAAAGATATTGGACTATAACGTATCGGCCAATCAGAAGAAGGGGCGGGGCTAATATGTATATATAATATACAAATGTAAATATTTATATGTATAATAATAATAATATACATATATATCCCATGAACCTGTCCCCAGCAGGACTGGGGATCATGTAAGGTCAGGGTTCAGATTCCTCCATTATCCAAGGTAAAGTATTATGAAGTCTGCATTGAGTGGGTCATGTGACTAGTTCTGGGTCACATGACCCGGAAGTATGGTAGTGTATATTGTATTGGAATGACTCAGCTAGTTTTTTGGATTTGACAAGCCTCAAATAACTTCACCTTGTAATCAAACTGTAGCTCCTAGCAGAAAAACAAAGACATCGTGAGAGAGACAGAACCCGGAAGATTCTGACAATCTTAATTTCATTCAGATATTCCTTAAAATGTGTTAGTAACGGCAATTCGAAAACAAAAATGAGATTTTTTTGAAGAATTTTTTTTTTAACATTGCAGTGAATGGAGAAGGAGACAGGAATTGGCATGGCTCTTAGTCTCCCCGTTTAAATTTTGTGCACACCACGCCTGTCAAAGTCACATTTTAAGAATACCAAAATGTATGTCTACATTCTGACCAAAAATTATCTGTCCAGCTTTTACGGTTCGGCCGTGAGGTCGAGTTACAAATAAAAATTATGGTCATTTTTTCAGGGTTCTGCTCACTCTGATCAATTCGAACCTCCACTCTAGATTTGAAAAAGGGGGTTTTTTAGTCCTCGCTTGAAGGCTCATATCTTGAAAAGTGTACATTTTAGGAAAAAACAGTCCGGGGTTTAGAGAGAGAAGAGAAGTTTTCCTCCGTTTTAAAGTTTGAATGACGTTTCTACGTGCAAGTATGAGAAAGATAGGTGACTCAGAAAAAAGGTGATTTTTTTTTTTTTTTAACCTTCACCGGACATTTCACACCCACAGTGTGAAATGCTGCCCCATACAAATACATGGGAAAATCTTCCCCATTAGTTTGGAAATTTGGAAATGTTTTTGCACTTCGTGCAAAAACTATTCGTGCCATCGTTCTGAAAATCCACAGGACTGTAGTTAAATTCAGGGCCTACAACTTTCTAAATCGGTTCAGAATTTTTCGAGTAACGGTGTGCGAGTGGTGAGGCCCCAAAGTTCACGCAATGCGTTCACGATGGGGCAAAAAGCGCACGTTTGTGCACGTTGCGCAAAAACGTGCACGCCAATCGCTTATAAAAGTCATACCAATTGATTCCCGATTAAGTTGCACGTTTCTACGTTTTTACTTTTTGAGTTTTCTCAAAGCTGTGCGACTAGTTACGCGCCGAAGTTTATACGGAAGAATATGGAATAATAATAATAAACTAGACCAAAATTCCCGGGAAATTTTGAAGTGCCACGGACTACTGCCGGATGATCGCGGGATGCACCCATGAAGGTCAAGGACTCGATACTTGGTCATTTGACACCACCCATGACTCTCTATGTCAAACCATTCAAAAGATATTGGACTATAACGTATAGGCCAATCAGAAGAAGGGGCGTGGCTAATTTGCACCAATGAGGGTCAGGGACTCGATACTTGGTCATTTGACACCACCCATGTCTCTGTATGTCAAACCATTCAAAAGATATTGGACTATAACGTATCGGCCAATCAGAAGAAGGGGCGTGGCTAATTTGCACCAATGAGGGTCAGGGACTCCATACTTAGTCATTTGACACCACCCATGTCTCTGTATGTCAAACCATTCAAAAGATATTGGACTTTAACGTATCAGCCAATCAGAAGAAGGGGCGGGGCTAATTTGCACCAATGAGGGTCAGGGACTCGATACTTAGTCATTTGACACCACCCATGTCTCTGTATGTCAAACCATTCAAAAGATATTGGACTTTAACGTATCAGCCAATCAGAAGAAGGGGCGTGGCTAATTTGCACCAATGAGGGTCAGGGACTCGATACTTAGTCATTTGACACCACCCATGTCTCTGTATGTCAAACCATTCAAAAGATATTGGACTATAACGTATCGGCCAATCAGAAGAAGGGGCGGGGCTAATTTGCACCAATGAGGGTCAGGGACTCGATACTTAGTCATTTGACACCACCCATGTCTCTGTATGTCAAACCATTCAAAAGATATTAGACTTTAACGTATCGGCCAATCAGAAGAAGGGGCGTGGCTAATTTGCACCAATGAGGGTCAGGGACTCGATACTTAGTCATTTGACACCACCCATGTCTCTGTATGTCAAACCATTCAAAAGATATTGGACTTTAACGTATGAGCCAATCAGAAGAAGGGGCGTGGCTAATTTGCACCAATGAGGGTCAGGGACTCGATACTTAGTCATTTGACACCACCCATGTCTCTGTATGTCAAACCATTCAAAAGATATTGGACTTTAACGTATCAGCCAATCAGAAGAAGGGGCGTGGCTAATTTGCACCAATGAGGGTCAGGGGCTCGATACTTAGTCATTTGACACCACCCATGTCTCTGTATGTCAAACCATTCAAAAGATATTGGACTTTAACGTATCAGCCAATCAGAAGAAGGGGCGTGGCTAATTTGCACCAATGAGGGTCAGGGGCTCGATACTTAGTCATTTGACACCACCCATGTCTCTGTATGTCAAACCATTCAAAAGATATTGGACTTTAACGTATCAGCCAATCAGAAGAAGGGGCGGGGCTAATGTGCATTCCCTTGGTCATGTGACCAGTTCTGGGTCACATGACCCGGAAGTGTATACTGTATTATGCTGTATATACTGTGGATGGATGGATGGATGATGGATGGATGATGGATGGATGGATGATGGATGGATGATGGATGGATGATGGATGGATGGATGATGGATGGATGATGGATGGATGGATGGATGGATGATGGATGTATGGATGATGGATGGATGATGGATGGATGGATGATGGATGGATGATGGATGGATGATGGATGGATGGATGATGGAT
Source organism: Cololabis saira (assembly GCF_033807715.1). Taxonomy (NCBI): domain Eukaryota; kingdom Metazoa; phylum Chordata; class Actinopteri; order Beloniformes; family Belonidae; genus Cololabis; species Cololabis saira. The sequence continues at coordinate 171,775 of NW_026906226.1, forward strand.
GGATGATAGATGGATGGATGATGGATGGATGATGGATGGATGGATGGATGGATGGAGGAATGGATGGATGGATGATGGATGGATGGATGATGGAGGGATGATGGATGGAGGGATGATGGATGGATGGAGGGATGGATGGATGATGGATGGATGATGGATCGATGATGAATGGATGGATGGATGGATGATGGATGGATGGATGGATGATGGATGGATGGATGATGGATGGATGGATGGATGATTGATGGATGGATGGATGGATGATGGATGGATGGATGGATGGAGGGATGGATGGATGATAGATGGATGATGGATGAATGGATGATGGAGGGGTGATGGATGGAGGGATGATGGATGGATGGAGGGATGGATGGATGATGGATGGATGATGAATGGATGATGGATGGATGGATGGATGGATGGATGATGGATGGATGGATGATGGATGGATGGATGATGGATGGATGGATGGATGATGGATGGATGATGGACGGATGATGGATGGATGATGGATGGATGGATGATTGATGGATGGATGGATGATGGATGGATGATGGATGATGGATGGATGATTGATGGATGTATGGATGATGGATGGATGATGGATGGATGGATGATGGATGGATGATGGATGGATGGAGGGATGGATGGATGGATGGATGGATGGATGATGGATGGATGATGGATGGATGGATGATGGAGGGATGATGGATGGAGGGATGATGGATGGATGATGGATGGTTGAGGAGGATGATGAAGGTAGAGGAGGATGGTGAAGGTAGAGGAGGATGATGAAGGTAGAGGATGGTGAAGGTAGAGGAGGATGAAGGTAGAGGATGATGATGAAGGTAGAGGATGATGAAGGTAGAGGAGGATGATGAAGGTAGAGGATGATGAAGGTAGAGGATGATGAAGGTAGATGATGATGAAGGTAGAGGATGATGAAGGTCAGGGTTCAGATTTCTCCATTTTCCAGGTTATATTATATTAAGTCTGTACTGACTGAGTCATGTGACCAGTCCTGGGTCACATGACCCAGAAGCCTGCGGGGGAGATGAGTCATCAGAACAGAGAAGCTTCTAGAAACTTCAGAAGCTTACTAGTATATATACAGAGGTCATGATTCAGCTATATTTTCGGTTGTGACAAACCTCAAATCACTCCACTTTGTCATCAAACCGTAGCTCTTAGCAGAAAAATGAAAACATCGTGAGCGACGGAGAACCCAGCAGATTCCGGAAATGTTATTTTCATACAGATATCACTTATAATGTGTTAGTAACGGCAATTCGAAAACAAAAATGAGATTTTTTTTAAGAAAACTTCATTTAACATGGGACTCAATGGAGATCGAGACAGGAATTCCCGTGTCTGTTGGCCCTGCCGTTCCAATTTTGTGCACACCACGCCTGTCAAAGTCACATTATTTGAAACTCAACATCTATGTCTATATTCTGACCAAAAATTATCTGTCTACCTTTTACGGTTTGGCCGTGACCTCGAGTTACAAATAAGAAATCATGTTTTTTTTTCAGTCTAACTACACTCTAGCGAACTGACTCCCGTGCTCTAGATTTGAAAAAAAGTGATTTCCAGTCCTCGCTTGAGTGCTCATATCTTGAAAAGTGTACATTTTAGGAAAAAACAGTCCGGGGTTTGGAGAGAGAAGAGAAGTTTTCCTCCGTTTTGAAGTTTGAATGACGTTTCTACGTCCAAGTATGAGAAAGATACGTGACTGGGAAAAAAGGTGAATTTTGTCTTTTTTTTCTCAACATTTTCCCATCCGCTTATAATGGCGCCATTGAAATGCATGGGAAAATCTTCCCCATTAGTTTGGAAATTTGGAAATGTTTTTGCACTTCGTGCAAAAACTATTCGTGCCATCGTTCTGAAAATCCACAGGACTGTAGTTAAATTCAGGGCCTACAACTTTCTAAATCAGTTCAGAATTTTTCGAGTAACGGTATGCGAGTGGTGAGGCCCCAAAGTTCACGCAATGCGTTCCGGATGGGGCAAAAAGCGCACGTTTGTGCACGTTGCGCAAAAACGTGCACGCCAATCGCTTATAAAAGTCATACCAATTGATTCCCGATTAAGTCGCACGTTTCTACGTTTTTACTTTTTGAGTTTTCTCAAAGCTGCGCAACTAGTTACGCGCCGAAGTTTATACGGAAGAATATGGAATAAATAATAAATAACTAGACAAAATTCCCGGGAAATTTTGAAGTGCCACGGACTACTGCCGGATGATCGCGGGATGCACCCATGAAGGTCAAGGACTCGATACTTGGTCATTTGACACCACCCATGACTCTCTATGTCAAACCATTCAAAAGATATTGGACTATAACGTATCGGCCAATCAGAAGAAGGGGCGGGGCTAATTTGCACCAATGAGGGTCAGGGACTCGATACTTAGTCATTTGACACCACCCATGTGTCTGTATGTCAAACCATTCAAAAGATATTGGACTTTAACGTATCGGCCAATCAGAAGAAGGGGCGGGGCTAATTTGCACCAATGAGGGTCAGGGACTCGATACTTAGTCATTTGACACCACCCATGTCTCTGTATGTCAAACCATTCAAAAGATATTGGACTATAACGTATCGGCCAATCAGAAGAAGGGGCGGGGCTAATTTGCACCAATGAGGGTCAGGGACTCGATACTTAGTCATTTGACACCACCCATGTCTCTGTATGTCAAACCATTCAAAAGATATTGGACTATAACGTATCGGCCAATCAGAAGAAGGGGCGTGGCTAATTTGCACCAATGAGGGTCAGGGACTCGATACTTAGTCATTTGACACCACCCATGTCTCTGTATGTCAAACCATTCAAAAGATATTGGACTTTAACGTATCAGCCAATCAGAAGAAGGGGCGGGGCTAATTTGCACCAATGAGGGTCAGGGGCTCGATACTTAGTCATTTGATACCACCCGTGACACTCTATGTCAAACCATTCAAAAGATATTGGACTATAACGTATCGGCCAATCAGAAGAAGGGGCGGGGCTAATTTGCACCAATGAGGGTCAGGGGCTCGATACTTAGTCATTTGACACCACCCATGTCTCTGTATGTCAAACCATTCAAAAGATATTGGACTTTAACGTATCAGCCAATCAGAAGAAGGGGCGGGGCTAATTTGCACCAATGAGGGTCAGGGGCTCGATACTTAGTCATTTGATACCACCCGTGACACTCTATGTCAAACCATTCAAAAGATATTGGACTATAACGTATCGGCCAATCAGAAGAAGGGGCGGGGCTAATTTGCACCAATGAGGGTCAGGGGCTCGATACTTAGTCATTTGATACCACCCGTGAGTCTCTATGTCAAACCATTCAAAAGATATTGGACTATAACGTATCGGCCAATCAGAAGAAGGGGCGGGGCTAATATGTATATATAATATACAAATGTAAATATTTATATGTATAATAATAATAATATACATATATATCCCATGAACCTGTCCCCAGCAGGACTGGGGATCATGTAAGGTCAAAAGGTCAGGGTTCAGATTCCTCCATTATCCAAGGTAAAGTATTATGAAGTCTGCATTGAGTGGGTCATGTGACTAGTTCTGGGTCACATGACCCGGAAGTATGGTAGTGTATATTGTATTGGAATGACTCAGCTAGTTCTTCGGATTTGACAAGCCTCAAATAACTTCACCTTGTAAACAAACTGTAGCTCCTAGCAGAAAAACAAAGACATCGTGAGAGAGACAGAACCCGGAAGATTCTGACAATCTTAATTTTATTCAGATATTCCTTAAAATGTGTTAGTAACGGCAATTCGAAAACAAAAATGAGATTTTTTTGAAGAAATTTTTATTTAACATTGCAGTGAATGGAGAGAGAGACAGGAATTGGCATGGCTCTTAGTCTCCCCGTTTAAATTTTGTGCACACCACGCCTGTCAAAGTCACATTTTAAGAATACCAAAATGTATGTCTACATTCTGACCAAAAATTATCTGTCCAGCTTTTACGGTTCGGCCGTGAGGTCGAGTTACAAATAAAAATTATGGTCATTTTTTCAGGGTTCTGCTCACTCTGATCAATTAAAACCTCCACTCTAGATTTGAAAAAGGGGGTTTTTTAGTCCTCGCTTGAAGGCTCATATCTTGAAAAGTGTACATTTTAGGAAAAAACAGTCCGGGGTTTAGAGAGAGAAGAGAAGTTTTCCTCCGTTTTGAAGTTTGAATGACGTTTCTACGTGCAAGTATGAGAAAGATACGTGACTTGGAAAAAAGGTGAATTTTGTCTTTTTTTTCTCAACATTTTCCTATCCGCTTTGAATGGCGCCATTGAAATGCATGGGAAAACAGTTCCCCATTAGTTTGGAAATTTGGAAATGTTTTTGCACTTCGTGCAAAAACTATTCGTGCCATCGTTCTGAAAATCCAGAGGACTGTAGTTAAATTCAGGGCCTACAACTTTCTAAATCGGTTCAGAATTTTTCGAGTAACGGTATGCGAGTGGTGAGGCCCCAAAGTTCACGCAATGCGTTCCGGATGGGGCAAAAAGCGCACGTTTGTGCACGTTGCGCAAAAACGTGCACGCCAATCGCTTATAAAAGTCATACCAATTGATTCCCGATTAAGTCGCACGTTTCTACGTTTTTACTTTTTGAGTTTTCTCAAAGCTGTGCGACTAGTTACGCGCCGAAGTTTATACGGAAGAATATGGAATAAATAATAATAAATAATAAGCCTGAGCAATAGTATTAGTGCCTCGTGCTGCGCACGAGGCACTCCTCCTCCATTGAGCTTGCGCATCTCAATGGAGGAGGCGTGCCACGTGGCGCAGCCGTGGCACTAATAATAAGCCTGAGCAATAGTATTAGTGCCTCGTGCTGCGCACGAGGCACTCCTCCTCCATTGAGCTTGCGCATCTCAATGGAGGAGGCGTGCCACGTGGCGCAGCCGTGGCACTAATAAGCCTGAGCAATAGTATTAGTGCCTCGTGCTGCGCACGAGGCACTCCTCCTCCATTGAGCTTGCGCATCTCAATGGAGGAGGCGTGCCACGTGGCGCAGCCGTGGCACTAATAAGCCTGAGCAATAGTATTAGTGCCTCGTGCTGCGCACGAGGCACTCCTCCTCCATTGAGCTTGCGCATCTCAATGGAGGAGGCGTGCCACGTGGCGCAGCCGTGGCACTAACTAGACAAAATTCCCGGGAAATTTTGAAGTGCCACGGACTACTGCCGGATGATCGCGGGATGCACCCATGAAGGTCAAGGACTCGATACTTGGTCATTTGACACCACCCATGACTCTCTATGTCAAACCATTCAAAAGATATTGGACTATAACGTATCGGCCAATCAGAAGAAGGGGCGTGGCTAATTTGCACCAATGAGGGTCAGGGACTCGATACTTAGTCATTTGACACCACCCATGTCTCTGTATGTCAAACCATTCAAAAGATATTGGACTATAACGTATCGGCCAATCAGAAGAAGGGGCGTGGCTAATTTGCACCAATGAGGGTGAGGGACTCCATACTTAGTCATTTGACACCACCCATGTCTCTGTATGTCAAACCATTCAAAAGATATTGGACTTTAACGTATCAGCCAATCAGAAGAAGGGGCGGGGCTAATTTGCACCAATGAGGGTCAGGGACTCGATACTTAGTCATTTGACACCACCCATGTCTCTGTATGTCAAACCATTCAAAAGATATTGGACTTTAACGTATCAGCCAATCAGAAGAAGGGGCGTGGCTAATTTGCACCAATGAGGGTCAGGGACTCGATACTTAGTCACTTGACACCACCCATGTCTCTGTATGTCAAACCATTCAAAAGATATTGGACTATAACGTATCGGCCAATCAGAAGAAGGGGCGGGGCTAATTTGCACCAATGAGGGTCAGGGACTCGATACTTAGTCATTTGACACCACCCATGTCTCTGTATGTCAAACCATTCAAAAGATATTGGACTTTAACGTATCAGCCAATCAGAAGAAGGGGCGGGGCTAATTTGCACCAATGAGGGTCAGGGGCTCGATACTTAGTCATTTGATACCACCCGTGAGTCTCTATGTCAAACCATTCAAAAGATATTGGACTATAACGTATCGGCCAATCAGAAGAAGGGGCGGGGCTAATATGTATATATAATATACAAATGTAAATATTTATATGTATAATAATAATAATATACATATATATCCCATGAACCTGTCCCCAGCAGGACTGGGGATCATGTAAGGTCAAAAGGTCAGGGTTCAGATTCCTCCATTATCCAAGGTAAAGTATTATGAAGTCTGCATTGAGTGGGTCATGTGACTAGTTCTGGGTCACATGACCCGGAAGTATGGTAGTGTATATTGTATTGGAATGACTCAGCTAGTTCTTCGGATTTGACAAGCCTCAAATAACTTCACCTTGTAATCAAACTGTAGCTCCTAGCAGAAAAACAAAGACATCGTGAGAGAGACAGAACCCGGAAGATTCTGACAATCTTAATTTTATTCAGATATTCCTTAAAATGTGTTAGTAACGGCAATTCGAAAACAAAAATGAGATTTTTTTGAAGAAAACGTTATTTAACATGGGAGTCAATGGAGAGAAAGACAGGATTTGGCGTGTCTGTTGGGCCCCCCGGTCAAATTTTGTGCACACCACGCCTGTCAAAGTCACATTTTATAAATCACAACACCTATGTCTATATTCTGACCAAAGATTATCTTTCTAGCTTTTACGGTTCGGCCGTGAGCTCAAGTTACAAATAAAAATTATGGTCATTTTTTCAAAGTCTCTCGCACTCTGATCAATTAGAACCGCACTGTAGATTTGACAAAAAAGTGATTTCCAGTCCTCGCTTGAGCGCTCATATCTTGAAAAGTGTACATTTTAGGAAAAAACAGTCCGGGGTTTGGAGAGAGAAGAGAAGTTTTCCTCCGTTTTGAAGTCTGAATGACGTTTCTACGTCCAAGTATGAGAAAGATACGTGACTCGGAAAAAAGGTGAATTTTGTCTTTTTTTTCTCAACATTTTCCCATCCGCTTATAATGGCGCCATTGAAATGCATGGGAAAATCTTCCCCATTAGTTTGGAAATTTGGAAATGTTTTTGCACTTCGTGCAAAAACTATTCTTGCCATCGTTCTGAAAATCCACAGGACTGTAGTTAAATTCAGGGCCTACAACTTTCTAAATTGGTTCAGAATTTTTCGAGTAACGGTGTGCGAGTGGTGAGGCCCCAAAGTTCACGCAATGCGTTCCGGATGGGGCAAAAAGCGCACGTTTGTGCACGTTGCGCAAAAACGTGCACGCCAATCGCTAATAAAAGTCATACCAATCGATTCCCGATTAAGTCGCACGTTTCTACGTTTTTACTTTTCGCGTTTTCTCAAAGCTGTGGGACTAGTTACGCGCCGAAGTTTATACGGAAGAATATGGAATAAATAATAAGCCTGAGCAATAGTAAGAGTGCCTCGTGCTGCGCACGAGGCACTCCTCCTCCATTGAGCTTGCGCATCTCAATGGAGGAGGAGTGCCACGTGGCGCAGCCGTGGCACTAATAATAAGCCTGAGCAATAGTATTAGTGCCTCGTGCTGCGCACGAGGCACTCCTCCTCCATTGAGCTTGCGCATCTCAATGGAGGAGGAGTGCCACGTGGCGCAGCCGTGGCACTAACTAGACAATTTCTTGCAGAAATTTTGAGAGTGCCACGGCGGGCTGCTGCAAATTTGTGTACATTTTACAAGCTATAAAGGTGAAGGACTCAATACCGAGTCCAATGACACCACCCATGACTCTCTATGTCAAACCATTCAAAAGATATTGGACTTTAACGTATCAGCCAATCAGAAGAAGGGGTGGGGCTGATTTGCACCAATGAGGGTCAGGGACTCGATACTTAGTCATTTGACACCACCCATGTCTCTGTATGTCAAACCATTCAAAAGATATTGGACTTTAACGTATCAGCCAATCAGAAGAAGGGGCGGGGCTAATTAGCACCAATGAGGGTCAGGGACTCCATACTTAGTCATTTGACACCACCCATGTCTCTGTATGTCAAACCATTCAAAAGATATTGGACTTTAACGTATCAGCCAATCAGAAGAAGGGGCGGGGCTAATTTGCACCAATGAGGGTCAGGGACTCCATACTTAGTCATTTGACACCACCCATGTCTCTGTATGTCAAACCATTCAAAAGATATTGGACTTTAACGTATCAGCCAATCAGA
>NW_026906226.1:182500-200000 GCF_033807715.1 Cololabis saira
ATGGATGGATGGATGATTGATGGATGATGGATGGATGATGGATGGATGATGGATGGATGGATGGATGGATGGATGATGGATGGATGGATGGATGGATGGATGATGGATGGATGATGGATGGATGATGGATGGATGGATGGATGATGGATGGATGGATGGATGGATGATGGATGGATGGATGATGGATGGATGGATGGATGGATGATTGATGGATGTATGGATGATGGATGGATGATGGATGGATGATGATGGATGGATGGATGATGGATGGATGGATGGATGGATGATGAATGGATGATGGATGGATGGATGGATGATGGATGGATGGATGATGGATGGATGATGGATGGATGGATGGATGATTGATGGATGATGGATGGATGATGGATGGATGGATGGATGGATGGATGGATGGATGATGGATGGATGGATGGATGATTGATGGATGGATGGATGGATGGATGATGGATGGATGGAGGGATGGATGGATGATGGATGGATGATGGATGGATGGATGGATGGATGATTGATGGATGATGGATGGATGATGGATGGATGATGGATGGATGGATGATGGATGGATGGATGGATGATGGATGGATGATGGATGGATGATGGATGGATGGATGGATGGATGATTGATGGATGTATGGATGATGGATGGATGATGGATGGATGATGGATGGATGGAGGGATGGAGGGATGGATGGATGGATGATGGATGGATGGATGATGGATGGATGATGGATGGATGATGGATGGATGGATGATGGATGGATGATGGATGGATGATTGATGGATGATGGATGGATGGATGATGGATGGATGGATGATGGATGGATGGATGATGGATGATGGATGATGGATGGATCATTGATGGATGTATGGATGATGGATGGATGATGGATGGATGGATGATGGATGGATGGATGGATGATGGATGGATGATGGATGGATGGATGATGGAGGGATGATGGATGGAGGGATGATGGATGGATGGAGGGATGGATGGATGATGGATGGTAGAGGAGGATGATGAAGGTAGAGGAGGATGATGAAGGCAGAGGATGGTGAAGGTAGAGGATGATGAAGGTAGAGGAGGATGATGAAGGTAGAGGATGATGAAGGTAGAGGAGGATGATGAAGGTAGAGGATGATGAAGGTAGAGGATGATGAAGGTAGAGGATGATGAAGGTCAGGGTTCAGATTTCTCCATTTTCCAGGTTATATTATATTAAGTCTGTACTGACTGAGTCATGTGACCAGTCCTGGGTCACATGACCCAGAAGCCTGCGGGGGGGATGAGTCATCAGAACAGAGAAGCTTCTAGAAACTTCAGAAGCTTACTAGTATATATACAGAGGTAATGAATCAGCTATATTTTCGGTTGTGACAAACCTCAAATCACTCCACTTTGTCATCAAACCGTAGCTCTTAGCAGAAAAATGAAAACATCGTGAGCGACGGAGAACCCAGCAGATTCCGGAAATGTTATTTTCATACAGATATCACTTATAATGTGTTAGTAACGGCAATTCGAAAACAAAAATGAGATTTTTTTGAAGAAAACTTCATTTAACATGGGACTCAATGGAGATCGAGACAGGATTTCGCGTGTCTGTTGGGCCCCCTGTTAAAATTTTGTGCACACCACGCCTGTCAAAGTCACATTATTTGAATCTCAACACCTATGTCTATATTCTGACCAAAAATTATCCGTCTACCTTTTACGGTTTGGCCGTGACCTCGAGTTACAAATAAGAAATCATGTTTTTTTTTCAGTCTAACTACACTCTAGCGAACTGACTCCCGTGCTCTAGATTTGAAAAAAAGTGATTTCCAGTCCTCGCTTGAGCGCTCATATCTTGAAAAGTGTACATTTTAGGAAAAAACAGTTCCAGGTTCAGAGAGAGAAGAGAAGTTTTCCTCCGTTTTGAAGTTTGAATGACATTTCTACTTGCAAGTATGAGAAAGATACGTGACTGAGAAAAAAGGTGAATTTCGTCTTTTTTCTCCCATCCGCTTTGAATGGCGCCATAGGAATGCATGGGACGTGATCTCCCCATTAGTTTGGGAAATTTGGAAATGTTTTTGCACTTCGTGCAAAAACTATTTGTGCCATCGCTCTGAAAATCCACAGGACTGTAGTTAAATTCAGGGCCTACAACTTTCTAATTTGGTTCAGAATTTTTTGAGTAACCGTGTGCGAGTGGTGAGGCCCCAAAGTTCTCCCAATGCATTCCGGATGGGTTTTAGCGCGCACGTTTGTGCACGTTGCGCAAAAACGTGCACGCCAATTGCTTATAAAAGTCATAGCACACGATTCCCGATTAAGGCGCATGTTTCTACGTTTTTACTTTTCGCGTTTTCTCAAAGCTCTAGGAGGAGTAGCGAACCGAAAGTTGTCCGGAAGATGAATAATAATAATAAACCCGCAGAATAACAATAGTGCCTCTGGCCTCCGGCCAGAGGCCTACTCCTCCTTGCTATTGCATAGCTTTGGAGGAGTCGTGCCTCTGGCCGGGGGCCGTGGCACTAATAAGCCTGAGCAATAGTATTAGTGCCTCGTGCTGCGCACGAGGCACTCCTCCTCCATTGAGCTTGCGCATCTCAATGGAGGAGGCGTGCCACGTGGCGCAGCCGTGGCACTAATAATAATAATTAAAGCTGCAAGCAGCGATGAACGGGCCCTCGCACTCACGGCCACCGCCCCCCATAAGCATATCAGAAATGACACCACCCACGACTTCCTATGTCAAACCATTCAAAAGTTATAGCAGAAAAAAGGGACAACCAATCAGAAGAAGGGGCGGGGCTAATTAAGGCCAACGAAGCTCAAGGACTCCATACAGAATCTGATGACACCACCCACGACTCTCTATGTCAAACCATTCAAAAGTTATAGCAGAAAATCGGGACAACCAATCAGAAGAAGGGGCGGGGCTAATTAAGGCCAACGAAGCTCAAAGACTCCATACAGAGTCCCATGACACCACCCACAACTTCCTATGTCAAACCATTCAAAAGTTATGGCAGAGAAAAGTATTCTAGGGGGCGCTGTTGAGCCGTTAGGCCACGCCCATTAATGCAAACCATGAAATATCTAATTTATCGCCAAGTCTGTCTTGCATGCCAAATTTGGTGACTTTTGGAGAACTATCAAATATGGACCAATCAGATTTCAAAATGGCCGACTTCCTGTTCGGTTTCGGCCATGGCTCCAAGAGACTTTTCTTTAAGTTGTGCCATGATACAGGTGTGTAGCGATTTTCGTGCATGTACGTCAAACCGTATTGTAGGGCTTGAGGCACAAAGTTTTCCGGGGGGCGCTGTTGAGCCATTTTCCCACGCCCATTAATGCAAACCATGAAATATCAAATTTATCGCCAGGCCTGGCTTGCGTGCCAATTTTGGTGCCTTTTGGGGAACTATCAAATATGGACCAATCAGATGAAGGGGGGGCGTGCTTTTTGGCGTCTAGCGTCGCCACGGTAACACTTTTGAAAGAGAAAAGTAATGCGTGTAGTCGCAGGATGGAGACGCACATTTTGATGTATAACACATCTGGGTTCACGATACGGTTCGGGCCGTATTAATTCTCGAAGGAATGGCATATATTGCTCCAAAATTACGTGATTAATTCAGAATGTTCAAAATGGCCGACTTCCTGTACGGTTTCGGCCATGGCGCCAAGAGACTTTTCTTTTAGTTAAGACATGATACAGGAGTGTACCGATTTTCGTTCATGTACGTCACACCGTATTCTGGGACTTGAGGCGCAAAGTTTTTTCGGTCTGAACCAACCAGATGAAGGGTGGGCACGCTTTTTGGCGTCTAGCGTCGCCACGGTAACGCTTTTGAAAGAGAAAAGTAATGCGTGTTGTCGCAGGATGAAGACGCACATTTTGATGTATAACACACTTGGGGGCACGTTATGGTTTGGGCCGTATTAACTGCCGAAGGAATGGCATAAATTGCGCCAAAGTGACACGATTAATTCAAAATGGCCGACTTCCTGTTCGGTTTCTCGACATGACGCCCAGAGACTTTTCTTTAAGTTGTCCCATGATACAGGTGTGTACCGATTTTCGTGCATGTACGACAAACCGCATTGTGGGGCTTGAGGCACAAAGTTTTCAAGGGGGCGCTGTTGAGCCATTTTACCACGCCCATTAATGCAAACCCTTAAATATCAAATTTTTCGCCAGGCCTGACTTGCATGCAAAATTTGGTGACTTTTTGGGCACGTTTAGGGGGGCAAAAAGGCCTTCCTTTTGTCAGAACAATAAGAAGAAGAAGAATTAAAGCTGCAAGCAGCGATGAACGGGCCCTCGCACTCACGGCCACCGCCCCCCATAAGCATATCAGAAAAGACACCACCCACGACTTCCTATGTCAAACCATTCAAAAGTTATAGCAGAAAAAAGGGACAACCAATCAGAAGAAGGGGCGGGGCTAATTCAGGCCAATGAAGGTCAAGGACTCCATACAGAATCTGATGACACCACCCACGACTCTCTATGTCAAACCATTCAAAAGTTATAGCAGAAAATCGGGACAACCAATCAGAAGAAGGGGCGGGGCTAATTAAGGCCAACGAAGCTTAAGGACTCATTACAGAATCCCATGACACCACCCACAACTTCCTATGTCAAACCATTCAAAAGTTATGGCAGAGAAAAGTATTCTAGGGGGCGCTGTTGAGCCGTCAGGCCACGCCCATTAATGCAAACCATGAAATATCAAATTTATCGCCAAGTCTGTCTTGCATGCAAAATTTGGTGACTTTTGGAGAACTATCAAATATGGACCAATCAGATTTCAAAATGGCCGACTTCCTGTTTGGTTTCGGCCATGGCTCCAAGAGACTTTTCTTTAAGTTGTCCCATGATACAGGTGTGTAGCGATTTTCGTGCATGTACGCAAACCGTATTATGGGGCTTGAGGCACAAAGTTTTCCGGGGGGCGCTGTTGAGCCATTTTGCCACGCCCATTAATCCAAACCATGAAATATCAAATTTATCGCCATGCCTGGCTTGCATGCAAAATTTGGTGCCTTTTGGGGAACTATCAAATATGGACCAATCAGATGAAGGGGGGTGCGCTTGTTGGCGTCTAGCGTCGCCACGGTAACACTTTTGAAAGAGAAAAGTAATGCGCGTAGTCGCAGGATGGAGACGCACATTTTGATGTATAACACATCTGGGTTCATGATACGGTTCGGGCCGTATTAATTCTCGAAGGAATGGCATATATTGCTCCAAAATTACGCGATTAATTAAGAATGTTCAAAATGGCCGACTTCCTGTTCGGTTTCGGCCATGGCGCCAAGAGACTTTTCTTTAAGTAAAGACATGATAAATAAGTGTACCGATTTTCGTTCATGTGCGTCAAAGCGTATTATGGGGCTTGAGGCGCAAAGTTTTTTCTGTCTGAACCAATCAGATGAAGGGTGGGCGCGCTTTTTGGCGTCTAGCGTCGCCACGGTAACGCTTTTGAGAGAGAAAAGTAATGCGTGGTGTCGGAGGATGGAGACGCACATTTTGATGTATAACACACTTGGGGGCTCGTTACGGTTCGGGCTGTATTAACTGCCGAAGGAATGGCATAAATTTCGCCAAAATGACACGACCAATTCAAAATGGCCGACATCCTGTTCGGTTTCGGGCATGACTACAAGAGACTTTTCTTTAAGTTGCGTCATGATACAAGTGTGTACTGATTTTTGTGCATGTACGTCAAACCGTATCGTGGGGCTTGAGGCACAAAGTTTTCAAGGGGGCGCTGTTGAGCCATTTTACCACGCCCATTAATGCAAACCATTAAATATCAAATTTTTCGCCAGGCCTGGCTTGGGTGGAAAATTTGGTGACTTTTTGGGCACGTTTAGGGGGGCAAAAAGGCCCTCCTTTCGTCAGAAAAATAATAATAACGCGAAGAATTCCTACAGATACAATAGGGCCTTCGCACTGAAGGTGCTCGGGCCCTAATAATTCCTGCATTTACAATAGGGCCTTCGCACTGCAAGTGCTCGGGCCCTAATAATAAAAATTCCTGCAAATACAATAGGGCCTTCGCACTGCAAGTGCTCGGGCCCTAATAATAAAAATTCCTGCAAATACAATAGGGCCTTCGCACTGCAAGTGCTCGGGCCCTAATAATAATAAGAAAAGGGAAACCTTTTCTAGATACTAATATATCGCCTTCATTTTCATGTTTTTCCTCATTTTTTCGGCCGTGTTTTACTTTTTGGGGATTTTTTTTTTCCACATCAGTGCGGGGTCATGCTGTACACCCGCTGGTGCGCAGTGGGACTTTTGCGACTTTAGCATGCTAGCAGCATTGCCCTTTGGGCCATTCTGGACGATTGCAATATGGTCATGCCACTACTTGGCATGCCCATAATAAACATCACAGATACAATAGGGTCCTCGCACTTTCAGTGCTCGGGCCCTAATTAAATAAATAAATCAAGAAGAAATCAAAAAGAAGATGCATTTGTAAGGGGATAGCAAAAAAGGGATTTTCAATTTCGTCCCTCGAACATTCTGAGAAGTCACTTTAAAATACTAAACACCCCCCTCCTGAAAAAATAAAAAATAAAATAAAATAAATAAAAAAACCCAATTCTTTGGTACAGCATCAGCACAAGTTATCGGTCAACAACAATAGTTATAGAACCAATATATACAGGACTGTCTCAGAAAATTAGAATATTGTGATTTTCTGTAATGCAAACACAAAAACAAAAAAATGTCATACATTCTGGATTCATTACAAATCAACTGAAATATTGCAAGCCTTTTATTATTTTAATATTGCTGATCATGGTTTACAGTTTAAGATTAAGATTCCCAGAATATTCAAATATATGTTTATATCCCTATGAATTTACACATTTATACAGTCAGCGATCTTTTGCCAGCTGTCTTTCCTGCATTTTGCAGCTGCAACTGTGTTGCTTTTTGCCTGTATTATATGCCTATACTCATCATATTTCCGTAAAATTATAGTTTGCTCTTCGCTACTGAAATAAGCGGCTCTGACAGCGGACTTCTCCATGCTTGCGATTGGTCATGCGCTGAAAACACCGCCCCTTTTATGTGCACGCGCTCATATCCAGATTGGAGAAACCTGGGTTGATATACCGAGTTGATAACCACTGTCGTGTGACCGCTTAGCGTGATTGCAATTGTCCCGCTTAGTGAATCTGGATAAGGAAAAGATATCCTGGATATGTTGAACTTGCTTCGTAGTACAGGCCCCAGACGAGATCGGGTGCATCCAGGCTGGTATGGCCGTAAGCAGAAGCTGCAGCTTGAAATACCTCTTATATGGAGTTGAAGATAAGTCATAGAATATAAGTCATTGATTTGTTGGTTTTATTTGTTGGAGTTAAAGTGCCTTAACCATGTGCAAAACACTTTAGGACGTGAGCTGTTGCTGTTACCACGTTGAAATATGTGTGGGTAGATTAAGCGAGAGCGCTCTCTGCTGGTTGAAAATGCTTACAGCACATGGTATTCCCAGGCGGTCTCCCATCCAAGTACTAACCAGGCCCGACCCTGCTTAGCTTCCGAGATCAGACGAGATCGGGCGCATCCAGGCTGGTATGGCCGTAAGCAGAAGCTGCTGCTTGAAATACCTCTTATATGGAGTTGAAGATAAGTCATATAATATAAGTCATTGATTTGTTGGTGATAATAATTTAGAAGCGTTTATTTGTTGGAGTTAAAGTGCCTTAACCATGTGCAAAACACTTTAGGACGTGAGCTGTCGCTGTTACCACGTTGAAATATGTGTAGGTAGATTAAGCGAGAGCGCTCTCTGCTGGTTGAAAATGCTTACAGCACCTGGTATTCCGAGGCGGTCTCCCATCCAAGTACTAACCGGGCCCGACCCTGCTTAGCTTCCGAGATCAGACGAGATCGGGCGCATCCAGGCTGGTATGGCCGTAAGCTGAAGTTGCAGCTTGAAATACCTCTTATATGGAGTTGAAGATAAGTCATATAATATAAGTCATTGATTTGTTGGTGATAATAATTTAGAAGCACTTATTTGTTGGAGTTAAAGTGCCTTAACCATGTGCAAAACACTTTAGGACATGAGCTGTCGCTGTTACCACGTTGAAATATGTGTGGGTAGATTAAGCGAGAGCGCTCTCTGCTGGTTGAAAAAGCTTACAGCACCTGGTATTCCCAGGCGGTCTCCCATCCAAGTACTAACCAGGCCCGACCCTGCTTAGCTTCCGAGATCAGGGGCCTGTACTACGAAGCGGGATTTGGGGTTAGCAAGGTAACTTCAGGTTTAACCCTGGGTTTTCAGGACTACGACGGTGGTTCACTTCTTATCGGGGCACATCGCCATGGTAACTTATGCTGAACCGCTAACCTGCTCCGGAGCAGGTTATGTTCGAGATACAGATCGCCGGGTGTAAAAGCACCGCCCACTGACCAATCAGCTCTCTTGGAAAATGGCATGCCCTTTCGAAGAGAATCCAGTGGAGCTTGGTGCGCGGATCGTGAGAGGATCCCTCCGAACAGAACGCGTATTCAGGGCCACCAAAACCCCTTTGCTTTCCCTGTATGAACGATCCAAAAAAATCAAAAAAAAAGGAAAAAAGGAAAAAAAGAAAAAAGAGGTGGAGGAGAAAATAAAAAATAAATCAATCAATGAATAAATAAAACAAATCATCACCCAAAATCCGATGTACAGTCAATCCAAAACTAATACCAATTAAATAAATAAATCAAGAAGAAATCAAAAAGAAGATGCATTTGTAAGGGGATAGCAAAAAAGGGATTTTCAATTTCGTCCCTCGAACATTCTGAGAAGTCACTTTAAAATACTAAACACCCCCCTCCTGAAAAAATAAAAAATAAAATAAAATAAATAAAAAAACCCAATTCTTTGGTACAGCATCAGCACAAGTTATCGGTCAACAACAATAGTTATAGAACCAATATATACAGGACTGTCTCAGAAAATTAGAATATTGTGATTTTCTGTAATGCAAACACAAAAACAAAAAAATGTCATACATTCTGGATTCATTACAAATCAACTGAAATATTGCAAGCCTTTTATTATTTTAATATTGCTGATCATGGTTTACAGTTTAAGATTAAGATTCCCAGAATATTCAAATATATGTTTATATCCCTATGAATTTACACATTTATACAGTCAGCGATCTTTTGCCAGCTGTCTTTCCTGCATTTTGCAGCTGCAACTGTGTTGCTTTTTGCCTGTATTATATGCCTATACTCATCATATTTCCGTAAAATTATAGTTTGCTCTTCGCTACTGAAATAAGCGGCTCTGACAGCGGACTTCTCCATGCTTGCGATTGGTCATGCGCTGAAAACACCGCCCCTTTTATGTGCACGCGCTCATATCCAGATTGGAGAAACCTGGGTTGATATACCGAGTTGATAACCACTGTCGTGTGACCGCTTAGCGTGATTGCAATTGTCCCGCTTAGTGAATCTGGATAAGGAAAAGATATCCTGGATATGTTGAACTTGCTTCGTAGTACAGGCCCCAGACGAGATCGGGTGCATCCAGGCTGGTATGGCCGTAAGCAGAAGCTGCAGCTTGAAATACCTCTTATATGGAGTTGAAGATAAGTCATAGAATATAAGTCATTGATTTGTTGGTTTTATTTGTTGGAGTTAAAGTGCCTTAACCATGTGCAAAACACTTTAGGACGTGAGCTGTCGCTCTTACCACGTTGAAATATGTGTGGGTAGATTAAGCGAGAGCGCTCTCTGCTGGTTGAAAAAGCTTACAGCACCTGGTATTCCCAGGCTGTCTCCCATCCAAGTACTAACCAGGCCCGACCCTGCTTAGCTTCCGAGATCAGACGAGATCGGGCGCATCCAGGCTGGTATGGCCGTAAGCAGAAGCTGCAGCTTGAAATACCTCTTATATGGAGTTGAAGATAAGTCATAGAATATAAGTCATTGATTTGTTGGTTTTATTTGTTGGAGTTAAAGTGCCTTAACCATGTGCAAAACACTTTAGGACGTGAGCTGTCGCTCTTACCACGTTGAAATATGTGTGGGTAGATTAAGCGAGAGCGCTCTCTGCTGGTTGAAAAAGCTTACAGCACCTGGTATTCCCAGGCGGTCTCCCATCCAAGTACTAACCAGGCCCGACCCTGCTTAGCTTCCGAGATCAGACGAGATCGGGCGCATCCAGGCTGGTATGGCCGTAAGCTGAAGCTGCAGCTTGAAATACTTCTTATATGGAGTTGAAGATAAGTATATAATACAAGTCATTGATTTGTTGGTGATAATAATTTAGAAGCGCTTATTTGTTGGAGTTAAAGTGCCTTAACCATGTGCAAAACACTTTAGGACGTGAGCTGTCGCTGTTACCACGTTGAAATATGTGTGGGTAGATTAAGCGAGAGCGCTCTCTGCTGGTTGAAAAAGCTTACAGCACCTGGTATTCCCAGGCGGTCTCCCATCCAAGTACTAACCAGGCCCGACCCTGCTTAGCTTCCGAGATCAGATGAGATCGGGCGCATCCAGGCTGGTATGGCCGTAAGCTGAAGTTGCAGCTTGAAATACCTCTTATATGGAGTTGAAGATAAGTCATATAATATAAGTCATTGATTTGTTGGTGATAATAATTTAGAAGCGTTTATTTGTTGGAGTTAAAGTGCCTTAACCATGTGAAAAACACTTTTGGACGTGAGCTGTCGCTGTTACCACGTTGAAATATGTGTGGGTAGATTAAGCGAGAGCGCTCTCTGCTGGTTGAAAATGCTTACAGCACCTGGTATTCCCAGGCGGTCTCCCATCCAAGTACTAACCAGGCCCGACCCTGCTTAGCTTCCGAGATCAGACGAGATCGGGCGCATCCAGGCTGGTATGGCCGTAAGCAGAAGCTGCTGCTTGAAATACCTCTTATATGGAGTTGAAGATAAGTCATATAATATAAGTCATTGATTTGTTGGTGATAATAATTTAGAAGCGCTTATTTGTTGGAGTTAAAGTGCCTTAACCATGTGAAAAACACTTTTGGACGTGAGCTGTCGCTGTTACCACGTTGAAATATGTGTGGGTAGATTAAGCGAGAGCGCTCTCTGCTGGTTGAAAATGCTTACAGCACCTGGTATTCCCAGGCGGTCTCCCATCCAAGTACTAACCAGGCCCGACCCTGCTTAGCTTCCGAGATCAGACGAGATCGGGCGCATCCAGGCTGGTATGGCCGTAAGCAGAAGCAGCAGCTTGAAATACCTCTTATATGGAGTTGAAGATAAGTCATAGAATATAAGTCATTTATTTGTTGGTTTTATTTGTTTGGAATTAAAGTGCCTTAACCATGTGCAAAACACTTTAGGACGTGAGCTGTCGCTGTTACCACGTTGAAATATGTGTGGGTAGATTAAGCGAGAGCGTTCTCTGCTGGTTGAAAAAGCTTACAGCACCTGGTATTCCCAGGCGGTCTCCCATCCAAGTACTAACCAGGCCCGACCCTGCTTAGCTTCCGAGATCAGACGAGATCGGGCGCATCCAGGCTGGTATGGCCGTAAGCAGAATCTGCTGCTTGAAATACCTCTTATATGGAGTTGAAGATAAGTCATAGAATATAAGTCATTGATTTGTTGGTTTTATTTGTTGGAGTTAAAGTGCCTTAACCATGTGCAAAACACTTTAGGACGTGAGCTGTCGCTGTTACCACGTTGAAATATGTGTGGGTAGATTAAGCGTGAGCGCTCTCTGCTGGTTGAAAAAGCTTACAGCACCTGGTATTCCCAGGTGGTCTCCCATCCAAGTACTAACAAGGCCTGACCCTGCTTAGCTCCCGAGATCAGACGAGATCGGGCGCATCCAGGCTGGTATGGCCGTAAGCAGAAGCTGCAGCTTGAAATACCTCTGATATGGAGTTGAAGATAAGTCATAGAATATAAGTCATTGATTTGTTGGTTTTATTTGTTGGAGTTAAAGTGCCTTAACCATGTGCAAAACACTTTAGGACGTGAGCTGTCGCGCTTACCACGTTGAAATATGTGTGGATAGATTAAGCGAGAGCGCTCTCTGCTGGTTGAAAAAGCTTACAGCACCTGGTATTCCCAGGCGGTCTCCCATCCAAGTACTAACCAGGCCTGACCCTGCTTAGCTTCCGAGATCAGACGAGATCGGGCGCATCCAGGCTGGTATGGCCGTAAGCTGAAGCTGCAGCTTGAAATACTTCTTATATGGAGTTGAAGATAAGTATATAATACAAGTCATTGATTTGTTGGTGATAATAATTTAGAAGCACTTATTTGTTGGAGTTAAAGTGCCTTAACGATGTGCAAAACACTTTAGGACGTGAGCTGTCGCTGTTACCACGTTGAAATATGTGTGGGTAGATTAAGCGAGAGCGCTCTCTGCTGGTTGAAAATGCTTACAGCACCTGGTATTCCCAGGCGGTCTCCCATCCAAGTACTAACCAAGCCCGACCCTGCTTAGCTTCCGAGATCAGACGAGATCGGGCGCATCCAGGCTGGTATGGCCGTAAGCTGAAGCTGAAGCTGCAGCTTGAAATACCTCTTATATGGAGTTGAAGATAAGTCATATGATATAAGTCATTGATTTGTTGGTTTTATTTGTTGGAGTTAAAGTGCCTTAACCATATGCAAAACACTTTAGGACGTGAGCTGTCGCTGTTACCACGTTGAAATATGTGTGGCTAGATTAAGCGAGACCGTTCTCTGCTGGTTGAAAAAGCTTACAGCTCCTGGTATTCCCAGGCTGTCTTCCATCCAAGTACTAACCAGGCCCGACCCTGCTTAGCTTCTGAGATCAGACGAGATCGGGCGCATCCAGGCTGGTATGGGCGTAAGCAGAAGCTGCAGCTTGAAATACCTCTGATATGGAGTTGAAGATAAGTCATAGAATATAAGTCATTGATTCTTTGGTTTTATTTGTTGGAGTTAAAGTGCCTTAACCATGTGCAAAAGACTTTAGGACGTGAGCTGTCGCTCTTACCACGTTGAAATATGTGTGGGTAGATTAAGCGAGAGCGCTCTCTGCTGGTTGAAAAAGCTTACAACACCTGGTATTCCCAGGCGGTCTCCCATCCAAGTACTAACCAGGCCCGACCCTGCTTAGCTACTGAGATCAGACGAGATCGGGCGCATCCAGGCTGGTATGGCCGTAAGCTGAAGCTGCAGCTTGAAATACTTCTTAAATGGAGTTGAAGATAAGTATATAATACAAGTCATTGATTTGTTGGTGATAATAATTTAGAAGCGCTTATTTGTTGGAGTTAAAGTGCCTTAACCATGTGCAAAACACTTTAGGACGTTAGCTGTCGCTGTTACCACGTTGAAATATGTGTGGGTAGATTAAGCGAGAGCGCTCTCTGCTGGTTGAAAATGCTTACAGCACCTGGTATTCCCAGGCGGTCTCCCATCCAAGTACTAACCAGGCCCGACCCTGCTTAGCTTCCGAGATCAGACGAGATCGGGCGCATCCAGGCTGGTATGGCCGTAAGCAGAAGCTGCAGCTAGAAATACCTCTTATATGGAGTTGAAGATAAGTCATAGAATATAAGTCATTGATTTGTTGGTTTTATTTGTTGGAGTTAAAGTGCCTTAACCATGTGCAAAACACTTTAGGACGTGAGCTGTCGCTGTTACCACGTTGAAATATGTGTGGGTAGATTAAGCGAGAGCGCTCTCTGCTGGTTGAAAAAGCTTACAGCACCTGGTATTCCCAGGCGGTCTCCCATCCAAGTACTAAACAGGCCCGACCCTGCTTAGCTTCCGAGATCAGACGAGATCGGGCGCATCCAGGCTGGTATGGCCGTAAGCAGAAGCTGCAGCTTGAAATATCTCTTATATGGAGTTGAAGATAAGTCATATAATATAAGTCATTGATTTGTTGGTGATAATAATTTAGAAGCGCTTATTTGTTGGAGTTAAAGTGCCTTAACCATGTGAAAAACACTTTTGGACGTGAGCTGTCGCTGTTACCATGTTGAAATATGTGTGGGTAGATTAAGCGAGAGCGCTCTCTGCTGGTTGGAAAAGCTTACAGCACCTGGTATTCCCAGGCGGTCTCCCATCCAAGTACTAACCAGGCCCGACCCTGCTTAGCTTCCGAGATCAGACGAGATCGGGCGCATCCAGGCTGGTATGGCCGTAAGCAGAAGCTGCAGCTTGAAATACCTCTTATATGGAGTTGAAGATAAGTCATATAATATAAGTCATTGATTTGTTGGTGATAATAATTTAGAAGCGCTTATTTGTTGGAGTTAAAGTGCCTTAACAATGTGCAAAACACTATAGGACGTGAGCTGTCGCTGTTACCACGTTGAAATATGTGTGGGTAGATTAAGCGAGAGCGCTCTCTGCTGGTTGAAAATGCTTACAGCACCTGGTATTCCCAGGCGGTCTCCCATCCAAGTACTAACCAGGCCCGACCCTGCTTAGCTTCCGAGATCAGACAAGATCGGGCGCATCCAGGCTGGTATGGCCGTAAGCAGAAGCTGCTGCTTGAAATACCTCTTATATGGAGTTGAAGATAAGTCATATAATATAAGTCATTGATTTGTTGGTGATAATAATTTAGAAGCGCTTATTTGTTGGAGTTAAAGTGCCTTAACCATGTGCAAAACACTTTTGGACGTGAGCTGTCGCTCTTACCACGTTGAAATATGTGTGGGTAGATTAAGCGAGAGCGCTCTCTGCTGGTTGAAAAAGCTTACAGCACCTGGTATTCCCAGGCGGTCTCCCATCCAAGTACTAACCAGGCCCGACCCTGCTTAGCTTCCGAGATCAGACGAGATCGGGCGCATCCAGGCTGGTATGGCCATAAGCTGAAGCTGCAGCTTGAAATACTTCTTATATGGAGTTGAAGATAAGTCATATAATACAAGTCATTGATTTGTTGGTGATAATAATTTAGAAGCGCTTATTTGTTGGAGTTAAAGTGCCTTAACCATGTGCAAAACACTTTAGGACGTGAGCTGTCGCTGTTACCACGTTGAAATATGTGTAGGTAGATTAAGCGAGAGCGCTCTCTGCTGGTTGAAAATGCTTACAGCACCTGGTATTCCGAGGCGGTCTCCCATCCAAGTACTAACCAGGCCCGACCCTGCTTAGCTTCCGAGATCAGACAAGATCGGGCGCATCCAGGCTGGTATGGCCGTAAGCAGAATCTGCTGCTTGAAATACCTCTTATATGGAGTTGAAGATAAGTCATATAATACAAGTCATTGATTTGTTGGTGATAATAATTTAGAAGCGCAAATTTGTTGGAGTTAAAGTGCCTTAACCATGTGCAAAACACTTTAGGACGTGAGCTGTCGCTGTTACCACGTTGAAATATGTGTAGGTAGATTAAGCGAGAGCGCTCTCTGCTGGTTGAAAATGCTTACAGCACCTGGTATTCCGAGGCGGTCTCCCATCCAAGTACTAACCAGGCCCGACCCTGCTTAGCTTCCGAGATCAGACGAGATCGGGCACGTCCAGGCTGGTATGGCCGTAAGCAGAATCTGCTGCTTGAAATACCTCTTATATGGAGTTGAAGATAAGTCATAGAATATAAGTCATTGATTTGTTGGTTTTATTTGTTGGAGTTAAAGTGCCTTAACCATGTGCAAAACACTTTAGGACGTGAGCTGTCGCTGTTACCACGTTGAAATATGTGTGGGTAGATTAAGCGAGAGCGCTCTCTGCTGGTTGAAAAAGCTTACAGCACCTGATATTCCCAGGCGGTCTCCCATCCAAGTACTAACCAGACCCGACCCTGCTTAGCTTCCGAGATCAGACGAGATCGGGCGCATCCAGGCTGGTCTGGCCGTAAGCTGAAGCTGCAGCTTGAAATACCTCTTATATGGAGTTGAAGATAAGTCATATAATATAAGTCATTGATTTGTTGGTGATAATAATTTAGAAGCGCTTATTTGTTGGGTTTAAAGTGCCTTAACCATGTGCAAAACACTTTAGGACGTGAGCTGTCGCTCTTACCACGTTGAAATATGTGTGGGTAGATTAAGCGAGAGCGCTCTCTGCTGGTTGAAAATGCTTTCAGCACCTGGTATTCCCAGGCGGTCTCCCATCCAAGTACTAACCAGGCCCGACCCTGCTTAGCTTCCGAGATCAGACAAGATCGGGCACATCCAGGCTGGTATGGCCGTAAGCAGAAGCTGCTGCTTGAAATACCTCTTATATGGAGTTGAAGATAAGTCATATAATATAAGTCATTGATTTGTTGGTGATAATAATTTAGAAGCGCTTATTTGTTGGAGTTAAAGTGCCTTAACCATGTGAAAAACACTTTTGGACGTGAGCTGTCGCTCTTACCACGTTGAAATATGTGTGGGTAGATTAAGCGAGAGCGCTCTCTGCTGGTTGAAAAAGCTTACAGCACCTGGTATTCCCAGGCGGTCTCCCATCCAAGTACTAACCAGGCCCGACCCTGCTTAGCTTCCGAGATCAGACGAGATCGGGCGCATCCAGGCTGGTATGGCCGTAAGCAGAAGCTGCAGCTTGAAATACCTCTTATATGGAGTTGAAGATAAGTCATAGAATATAAGTCATTGATTTGTTGGTTTTATTTGTTGGAGTTAAAGTGCCTTAACCATGTGCAAAACACTTTAGGACGTGAGCTGTCGCTCTTACCACGTTGAAATATGTGTGGGTAGATTAAGCGAGAGCGCTCTCTGCTGGTTGAAAGAGCTTACAGCACCTGGTATTCCCAGGCGGTCTCCCATTCAAGTACTAACCAGGCCCGACCCTGCTTAGCTTCCGAGATCAGACGAGATCGGGCGCATCCAGGCTGGTATGGCCGTAAGCTGAAGCTGCAGCTTGAAATACTTCTTATATGGAGTTGAAGATAAGTATATAATACAAGTCATTGATTTGTTGGTGATAATAATTTAGAAGCGCTTATTTGTTGGAGTTAAAGTGCCTTAACCATGTGCAAAACACTTTAGGACGTGAGCTGTCGCTGTTACCACGTTGAAATATGTGTGGGTAGATTAAGCGAGAGCGCTCTCTGCTGGTTGAAAAAGCTTACAGCACCTGGTATTCCCAGGCGGTCTCCCATCCAAGTACTAACCAGGCCCGACCCTGCTTAGCTTCCGAGATCAGATGAGATCGGGCGCATCCAGGCTGGTATGGCCGTAAGCTGAAGTTGCAGCTTGAAATACCTCTTATATGGAGTTGAAGATAAGTCATATAATATAAGTCATTGATTTGTTGGTGATAATAATTTAGAAGCACTTATTTGTTGGAGTTAAAGTGCCTTAACCATGTGCAAAACACTTTAGGACATGAGCTGTCGCTGTTACCACGTTGAAATATGTGTGGGTAGATTAAGCGAGAGCGCTCTCTGCTGGTTGAAAAAGCTTACAGCACCTGGTATTCCCAGGCGGTCTCCCATCCAAGTACTAACCAGGCCCGACCCTGCTTAGCTTCCGAGATCAGACGAGATCGGGTGCATCCAGGCTGGTATGTCCGTAAGCAGAAGCTGCAGCTTGAAATACCTCTTAT
>NW_026906226.1:205000-210000 GCF_033807715.1 Cololabis saira
CGAATTACAAAAACAAACCTGATTTGCACATAGTGGCATTTCAAAACCCAGCATCATTCGTTCAGCCATCCCACAGGGTGAAAAATCATTCCAACTATATGATTACTGTGCACAATTTTCAAAAGATGAAGTAGCCAAAATTTTTTTTTTTTTTTTTTTTTTTTTTTTTAAACACACAATTTCCCAACTACACAGTCCAAAAAGAGCTACCAATTCCACACAATCCTCTTTTCTTTATCAAGGGACAGGAGAGTGGCATCCTTCACATACAGTCGTTCAAAATGGTCTACCCCATGTATCAACCTGTATCGAATCTGTTTCTTTACTATGTTTTGAAAAATCGGCCATATTGCAATAACCCTTCGTTCGTAATGTGCCTTGTTTCTTCGTGCCCTTATTGCCCATCGTGCATGGCTCAACATAAATCTGCACAGCATTTCGTTTCTAATTTTACTGTATTGCCAGTTTCCAAATAAAAGAAAAAACTCCCATGAATCCCTTCCGTCCCACACCATTCCCAATTTTTCTATTAAACATTTCTTCAATAACCCAAAAAAGCCAGATAACTCAGGACAAATATCAAACATATGCATCAGCGTTTCCGGCAATAAGCCACAAACATCACAATCTCTGTCTACAGCTTTATCCAGTTGATGTAAAACCACATTAGTAAAAATTTTATTGTGTCTTATTTTGAAATCATTGTCCTCAGCCTCGATGCTGTTACCCTGTACTTTCCATTTCTCCCATATTTTCCACCCCTCTTTCTGTGGAAAGACCTTGCTCCAATACGACAAGGAGGCCGGTGATTTCGTGACGTTCACTAAAAAACGCTCGTAGATTTCCTTGCAGGAGATCAGACTGAAGCTCTTGTTTTCCCCCTCTCGCTTAATTCCCAGCTCTGGGAGTTTGCTTGTCCTATCTCTAGCTGTACCTGTTTCTATCAGCCTTCTCCATTGTTGTGGGATACTTCTCTGAATAGTCTTATAATAATTCTCTATGACCGTGTATGTTGAATTATAATCAACTTCCCTTATACTATCCACCACGGCCTGCGTCGGCAAAAAACCGGGCACAAATTCATACATTATATCTTTCAGCTGTACTAGTCCAGCTCTTATCATTTTGTTATTATACAACATTTTATTTTCTTTCTTTATATATTTATTTAAAAATATCGGCAGTTCTCTTATTAGGCTTATAGAATTCGCCTCATATTCTATATGCTCCAGGAAGCCAGCTTGTGCTTCGAGGACCTCCCTATAAAATAATGGGACTCCCGCTGTCATCGGCCTCTTCGGTTTCATAAGCAAGACAAAATCTCCTATTCCGAGCACTCGATTTAAAAAAAACCGCATAAGACCCTTCCAGCCGTAAGCCGTGTCATCGCACAGATATTTTCTGACCAATTTAATCCTGAAAGCATTTTTCTTACTTTCTATGTCTAGTAATTTTAGCCCTCCCTCTTCATATTTCCCTATTAATGTTTTTCTTGCGATTTTCCCCACCGTTGTCCCCCACAAGAAAACTGTCATAATCTCATTTAGTTTGTTTAGTGCCCATAAGGGTAGATCTATCACTGTGAGTGCATAATATATTTTAGACATTACCAAGCTATTTAATACCACCACCTTCCCATTGAGTTTCAGGTTCCTCATTCGCCAATAGCACAAAATTGCTTCTATCCTTTTAATTATACTAGTCCATGTCATGTCCCTGGCCGTTTCACTGTTTACCCCAATGTATGTACCCAATATTTTGATATGTTCTGCTTGTAATTGTACCGGTAATTCATTTTGCGGCGGTCCCTTCATATTGATGAACATGATTTCTGATTTATCTGGATTTATTTTAGCTCCTGAGGCTCTACCATATCGTTCTACCAAGTTTATTATTCTATGTACACTATTTATGTCTTTAATCAGTAACGTGGTATCATCAGCAAACTGTTGTATGGTGCACATCTCCCCTCCAGGTAATTCTATACCTTTTATTTCTGAATCTTTTTTAATAAGGACACCCAGTGTTTCCACGATTATTGTATACAAAATTGAGGACAGCGGACATCCCTGTCTCACCGACCTTCGAAGCGGAAAAGGATCGGTAACCACCCCGTTACACTTCACACTGCCAGTGGCGTTGGCGTACATTAACCTAATCCACCCGAGAAAACGCGCTCCAAATCCCACCCTCTCCAAAACTTTGAACATAAATTTGTGTTCGACTCTATCAAAGGCTTTGTTGAAGTCCAGTGAGACCAGAATGCCCTCTTTGCTGGTAGTTTTCAAAAATTCTACTGTGTCTCTGACAGTATTCAAAATATCTGAAACTTCCCTTCCCGGCACACTATAAGCCTGAGAGGGCTCTACGATAGTGTGCACGACCTGTTTTATTCTGTTTGCTAGTACTTTCATCAATATTTTGTAATCCGTGTTTAGTAGTGTTATAGGCCTATAATTGGCTAGATTTCGTTTATCCCCTTTCTTATATATGATCGTTATGATCCCTCTTGCCATAGATGCCGGCACGGATTGTGTTAATTCTATTGTTCTGTATAAATGTAACAATATTGGTTTCAATATATCACTAAATTGTTTATAAAAATTCGCTGTTAGTCCATCACTACCTGGACTTTTATTTAGTACTAATTGTTTTATTGCCAAATCAATATCCTCTTCCTTCATCTCCTGGTCGCACATGAGTGTGTCTTCTTCAGCTAACTTCATCTCACATTTTGCCAGGATCTCCTCTGTTATCCCATCATCTGTCCCCTCTGTTTCAAAAAGATGGGTATAATAATTCTGGACTGTCTCTAAGATCTCTACAAAGTCAGCTGTTGTCTCTCCCTTTTCATTCATCACTTCCGCTATGTAGCATTTGTTTTGCCTTCTTTTTTCCAAGTTCAGGAAGAAGCCGGTATTTTTTTCTCCTTCCACCGCATACTGCGCTTTGCTCCTTAATATAGCCCCTTCGCATTTCAACCTCTCCAACTCTTTTAACTCGGTATGCAATCTTATTAACTTATTCCCCTCCGAGCCTTTCTGTCTCTCAACCTTTTCGATTTCTGCTCTTAGCATTCGTTCTTTCTTCTGTTGTCTTGCCCGAAACCTTTTCGCATATTGTATGGATTTCCCTTTTATTTTTGTCTTCAAGTCCTCCCAGCCTTGTATTATATTCTTTTCAAAACCCGGTTGTGAGCTTACGCTCAAAATTAGTTGCCTAATGGCTCTATTATAATTCACATCGTACAAGAGATGTGCATTTAAGTGCCATGTCCCCCCTCCCCTTTTCTCTTCCTGTTCCCCCATTTCTAATGATAGTATGGCGTGATCGCTTAAGTGTATCCATTTATAATCCACATTATTAAATAATCGTATATGCGATGTCTTCGTTAAGCACAAATCAATTCTGGTTCGTTTTAGAACCCCTTGAACCACTTGCGCCCTTGAATATTGCCTCTTATCAGGATTTTTCACTCTCCATACGTCGCACCAGTTGTTAACCATCATAAAGTCATTTAGAACCTTTCTTGAGGCATCTTGTCTCCATACACAACTTTCGTTTATATCCAGATGACACAATTTCACATTAAAATCTCCTATTATAACATCACACTTTTCGGCTATTTTATAAAATTTCCTAAAGAAGGCTGTGCGATCGCCTTCTGTATTCGGTGCATAGACATTTAAAATATTATAATTCACATCCTGAGCTACACAATCTATATTAATCCATCTTCCTTCTCCATCTTTAGCCCTCATCGTGGCCTTAATTCCACTGTCCCTTTTACACAAAATCGCCACTCCCCTTGCAATGTTAGTTCCATGGCTAGAGAAACATTCCCCATCCCACAGCTTTATCATGTCTCGCTCCGTTACTGCATCCCAATGAGTTTCTTGTAAGCATATTACATCTGCCTTACTTAATCTTATCATGCTTTCGAACTTCGTCTTGTCTCTCAGCCCGTTTGCATTAATGGATGCCACTGTTATTGGCATTAAGACCATGATAAGGAGGAGAAACGGACCATCACCGCTGGATATTAGAAGTTTCCTCATTGTGCATACGTTTCTTCTGTGCTCGCCCTTTTCTCGTACCTGATCTTTTCCTCGATATCCCCCTCGCTCCGTTTCCGGTCTCCACGTCCTCCGTCTCAGCAGGATTCTCACCACCCCGCCTGGTGACTCTCTGCTGCGCACAAGGAAGCGACCCCCCGCTGCTTTGTCCTTCACCCCAATCTTGTCCGCCTCGTTCCTCCTCATCTCCACTGCTCCCCTCCTTTGCATCCTCTGCGACATCTCCTCCCTCGTCACTCCCTGCTTCCTCCATCGATTCCTCCACCGCTTCCTCCTCCATGTCCCCCACCAGGCTCTCAACCTCTCCTTCTCCGTCTTCCTCCTCCTCCTCTTCCTCCGCCGCCTCCTTCTTTTCTGCCTCGCTCTCCTCCACCAACTCCTCCGTCTCCTCCTTCTCCTCCTTCTCCTCCTGCTCTCCGCCGGTTCGTTCCGTCATGCGTGCACATTCTCTTGCATAGTGTCCTTGTTTGTTACATTTGAAACACAGGAACTCAGGACATTCCCGCAGAATGTGCCCCTGCTGTAGGCACAGTCTGCACACCCTCATTTGGTTGTTATGGATGATCCTGAAATACTCCGGACCCTCGAGCGTGTCAAATTTCGTGCTATACGGCAGAGCCGCCACCGACTCTGGGAACCTGACTTTCAGGAACCTGGTGCCGTCGAATATGTCCGTGCCAGGCCATTTTCTCTTCTTGATTGGTGAGACCGGCTCTACTCCCCAATGTGCCAGCTTTGTGAAAATCTGCTCATCAGTGATATAAATAGGAAGACTTAAAAGTGAGACCACTCTCGTGTCCTTCATTATTTCAGAGGCGATCACTCGCGAATCTCTTATCTTGAAACCATCTAACAGTCTGTTTTTCCCGTGCGGGTTGCCCATTGTTAGTTCCCACTTTCTGTCCGCCTTTACTCGGCAGCCAA
>NW_026906226.1:215000-225000 GCF_033807715.1 Cololabis saira
TCTGCTGGTTGAAAATGCTTACAGCACCTGGTATTCCGAGGCGGTCTCCCATCCAAGTACTAACCAGGCCCGACCCTGCTTAGCTTCCGAGATCAGACGAGATCGGGCGCATCCAGGCTGGTATGGCCGTAAGCAGAATCTGCTGCTTGAAATACCTCTTATATGGAGTTGAAGATAAGTCATAGAATATAAGTCATTGATTTGTTGGTTTTATTTGTTGGAGTTAAAGTGCCTTAACCATGTGCAAAACACTTTAGGACGTGAGCTGTCGCTGTTACCACATTGAAATATGTGTGGGTAGATTAAGCGAGAGCGCTCTCTGCTGGTTGAAAAAGCTTACAGTACCTGATATTCCCAGGCGGTCTCCCATCCAAGTACTAACCAGGCCCGACCCTGCTTAGCTTCCGAGATCAGACGAGATCGGGCGCATCCAGGCTGGTATGGCCGTAAGCTGAAGCTGCAGCTTGAAATACCTCTTATATGGAGTTGAAGATAAGTCATATAATATAAGTCATTGATTTGTTGGTGATAATAATTTAGAAGCGCTTATTTGTTGGAGTTAAAGTGCCTTAACCATGTGCAAAACACTTTTGGACGTGAGCTGTCGCTCTTACCACGTTGAAATATGTGTGGGTAGATTAAGCGAGAGCGCTCTCTGCTGGTTGAAAATGCTTACAGCACCTGGTATTCCCAGGCGGTCTCCCATCCAAGTACTAACCAGGCCCGACCCTGCTTAGCTTCCGAGATCAGACAAGATCGGGCACGTCCAGGCAGGTATGGCCGTAAGCAGAAGCTGCAGCTTGAAATACCTCTTATATGGAGTTGAAGATAAGTCATAGAATATAAGTCATTGATTTGTTGGTTTTATTTGTTGGAGTTAAAGTGCCTTAACCATGTGCAAAACACTTTTGGACGTGAGCTGTCGCTGTTACCACGTTGAAATATGTGTGGCTAGATTAAGCGAGACCGTTCTCTGCTGGTCGAAAAAGCTTACAGCACCTGGTATTCCCAGGCGGTCTCCCATCCAAGTACTAACCAGGCCCGACCCTGCTTAGCTTCCGAGATCAGATGAGATCGGGCGCATCCAGGTTGGTATGGCCGTAAGCTGAAGTTGCAGCTTGAAATACCTCTTATATGGAGTTGAAGATAAGTCATATAATATAAGTCATTGATTTGTTGGTGATAATAATTTAGAAGCACTTATTTGTTGGAGTTAAAGTGCCTTAACCATGTGCAAAACACTTTAGGACATGAGCTGTCGCTGTTACCACGTTGAAATATGTGTGGGTAGATTAAGCGAGAGCGCTCTCTGCTGGTTGAAAAAGCTTACAGCACCTGGTATTCCCAGGCGGTCTCCCATCCAAGTACTAACCAGGCCCGACCCTGCTTAGCTTCCGAGATCAGACGAGATCGGGCGCATCCAGGCTGGTATGGCCGTAAGCAGAAGCTGCTGCTTGAAATACCTCTTATATGGAGTTGAAGATAAGTCATATAATATAAGTCATTGATTTGTTGGTGATAATAATTTAGAAGCGTTTATTTGTTGGAGTTAAAGTGCCTTAACCATGTGAATAACACTTTTGGACGTGAGCTGTCGCTGTTACCACGTTGAAATATGTGTGGGTAGATTAAGCGAGAGCGCTCTCTGCTGGTTGAAAATGCTTACAGCACCTGGTATTCCCAGGCATTCTCCCATCCAAGTACTAACCAGGCCCGACCCTGCTTAGCTTCCGAGATCAGACGAGATCGGGCGCATCCAGGCTGGTATGGCCGTAAGCTGAAGCTGCAGCTTGAAATACTTCTTATATGGAGTTGAAGATAAGTATATAATACAAGTCATTGATTTGTTGGTGATAATAATTTAGAAGCGCTTATTTGTTGGAGTTAAAGTGCCTTAACCATGTGCAAAACACTTTAGGACGTGAGCTGTCGCTGTTACCACGTTGAAATATGTGTGGGTAGATTAAGCGAGAGCGCTCTCTGCTGGTTGAAAATGCTTACAGCACCTGGTATTCCCAGGCGGTCTCCCATCCAAGTACTAACAAGGCCCGACCCTGCTTAGCTTCCGAGATCAGACGAGATCGGGCGCATCCAGGCTGGTATGGCCGTAAGCAGAAGCTGCTGCTTGAAATACCTCTTATATGGAGTTGAAGATAAGTCATAGAATATAAGTCATTGATTTCTTGGTGATAAGAATTTAGAAGCGCTTATTTGTTGGAGTTAAAGTGCCTTAACCATGTGCAAAACACTTTAGGACATGAGCTGTCGCTGTTACCACGTTGAAATTCGTGTGGGTAAATTAAGCGAGAGCGCTCTCTGCTGGTTGAAAATGCTTACAGCACCTGGTATTCCCAGGCGGTCTCCCATCCAAGTACTAACCAGGCCTGACCCTGCTTAGCTTCCGAGATCAGATGAGATCGGGCGCATCCAGGCTGGTATGGCCGTAAGCAGAAGCTGCAGCTTGAAATACCTCTGATATGGAGTTGAAGATAAGTCATAGAATATAAGTCATTGATTTGTTGGTTTTATTTGTTGGAGTTAAAGTGCCTTAACCATGTGCAAAACACTTTAGGACGTGAGCTGTCGCTGTTACCACGTTGAAATATGTGTGGGTAGATTAAGCGTGAGCGTTCTCTGCTGGTTGAAAAAGCTTACAGCACCTGGTATTCCCAGGCGGTCTCCCATCCAAGTACTAACAAGGCCTGACCCTGCTTAGCTTCCGAGATCAGACGAGATCGGGCGCATTCAGGCTGGTATGGCCGTAAGCTGAAGCTGCAGCTTGAAATACTTCTTATATGGAGTTGAAGATAAGTATATAATACAAGTCATTGATTTGTTGGTGATAATAATTTAGAAGCGCTTATTTGTTGGAGTTAAAGTGCCTTAACCATGTGCAAAACACTTTAGGACGTGAGCTGTCGCTGTTACCACGTTGAAATATGTGTGGGTAGATTAAGCGAGAGCGCTCTCTGCTGGTTGAAAATGCTTACAGCACCTGGTATTCCCAGGCGGTCTCCCATCCAAGTACTAACAAGGCCCGACCCTGCTTAGCTTCCGAGATCAGACGAGATCGGGCGCATCCAGGCTGGTATGGCCGTAAGCAGAAGCTGCTGCTTGAAATACCTCTTATATGGAGTTGAAGATAAGTCATAGAATATAAGTCATTGATTTCTTGGTGATAAGAATTTAGAAGCGCTTATTTGTTGGAGTTAAAGTGCCTTAACCATGTGCAAAACACTTTAGGACATGAGCTGTCGCTGTTACCACGTTGAAATTCGTGTGGGTAAATTAAGCGAGAGCGCTCTCTGCTGGTTGAAAATGCTTACAGCACCTGGTATTCCCAGGCGGTCTCCCATCCAAGTACTAACCAGGCCTGACCCTGCTTAGCTTCCGAGATCAGATGAGATCGGGCGCATCCAGGCTGGTATGGCCGTAAGCAGAAGCTGCAGCTTGAAATACCTCTGATATGGAGTTGAAGATAAGTCATAGAATATAAGTCATTGATTTGTTGGTTTTATTTGTTGGAGTTAAAGTGCCTTAACCATGTGCAAAACACTTTAGGACGTGAGCTGTCGCTGTTACCACGTTGAAATATGTGTGGGTAGATTAAGCGTGAGCGCTCTCTGCTGGTTGAAAAAGCTTACAGCACCTGGTATTCCCAGGCGGTCTCCCATCCAAGTACTAACAAGGCCTGACCCTGCTTAGCTTCCGAGATCAGACGAGATCGGGCGCATTCAGGCTGGTACGGCCGTAAGCAGAAGCTGCAGCTTGAAATACCTATTATATGGAGTTGAAGATAAGTCATAGAATATAAGTCATTGATTTGTTGGTTTTATTTGTTGAAGTTAAAGTGCCTTAACCATGTGCAAAACACTTTAGGACGTGAGCTGTCGCTGTTACCACGTTGAAATATGTGTGGCTAGATTAAGCAAGACCGTTCTCTGCTGGTTGAAAAAGCTTACAGCACCTGGTATTCCCAGTCGGTCTCCCATCCAAGTACTAACCAGGCCCGACCCTGCTTAGCTTCCGAGATCAGACTAGATCGGGCTCATCCACGTGTACATGAGGTTTCTTGTACATGAGGTTTCTTCAGAACAGTCGAGGGTCTGTTATGGTGTTCCGCAGGGTTCAGTGCTAGGGCCAGTCTTGTTCAGTTTATACATGCAGCCGTTGGGAAGTATAATCCAGAATCACGGCATACACTTTCATTGTTATGCTGATGATACGCAGCTCTACTTGTCTATGAAGCCGGATGAAACAGAACCGTTAGTTAAACTTCAGGCATGTCTTAGGGACATCAAGGACTGGATGTCCAGAAATTTCTTGCTTCTAAATTCAGATAAAACAGAGGTTATCATTCTTGGTCCAGAGCATTTTAGGAAGGGATTAGATGGTGTTGCGATGGCTTCCAGTGCAACTGTGAGAAACCTTGGTGTTGTTTTCGATCAGGATTTGTCGTTTAAACCATATGTTAATCAGGTTTGTAAAATAGCGTTTTTCCATCTCCGTAATATTGCAAAAATTAGGAAAATCCTCTCGCAGAGGGATGCAGAGAAACTAGTTCATGCGTTTGTATCTTCTAGACTGGATTACTGTAATGTGTTGTTAGCAGGATGTCCAAGTAATTTGCTGAATAGGCTCCAGCTGATCCAAAATGCAGCAGCACGAGTGCTGACAGGAATTCGCAGGAGAGACCACGTCTCTCCAGTGTTAGCGTCGCTCCATTGGCTACCTGTAAAATTCAGAATTCAATTTAAAATTTTATTACTTGCATATAAAGCCCAAAACGGCTTAGCTCCGCAGTATTTACAAGATTTGATAGTGCCTTATGTTCCTGGCCGAGCTCTCCGCTCCCAGGGTGCAGGTTTACTCGTAGTTCCTAGAGTATCTAAATGTAGATTTGGAGGGCGGGCGTTCTGCTATCAGGCACCATTACTTTGGAACCAACTTCCAATCTGGGTTAAGGAGGCTGACACCACCTCCACCTTTAAAACTAAACTTAAAACCTTTCTGTTTAGTAAAGCTTATAGTTAGTGTTAAGTAAACCTCTAGCTGGTGTTGGTAAATCTCTAGGTAGTGTAAACTTTAGTGTGTTAGAGTCAGTAGTCATTGTCGCAGCTATAGAACAAAACTATAATAGTTAGTCTCAAATATAGCTTCGCGGTAGATATGCTGCTATAGGCTTATGCTGCAGGGGGGCACCGACATGATCCGCTGGGCGGTGCCTCTCACCCTTCTTCTCCTCTCCTTTTCCCTGCCTCTCTTCTCCATTACCATTTTTATTTATTATAAATATCTCATAGCTATCATTTTTGTCCATTGTTCCTGTAGTTTCTTGTGCCGGCCCCCCTTTTTTCTCTTTTGTGTATGTTTGCAGGCCGGAGCCTCAGGAGCTGCGTTCTGGCCTGTGTTCCCGGCCCTCCCCCCCCTCTGGTCATCCCATTGCTTCTTCCACCTGCCTACGTGGATGTCTGCTGTTGCTGCTTCCGCCTGCCTGCACCCCCCCCCCCTCTGGTCATCCCGCTGCTGCTTCCACATGACTGTTGTGTGCTGCTGACGCCCCCCCCCACCTCTGGTCATCCCGCTGCTGCTTCCACCTGCCTGCTGTGTGCTGTCGACGTCCCTGACTCCCCCAGTCTGGCCTTCGGCAGGAGGGTCCCCCCTTATGAGCCTGGTCCTGCTCAAGGTTTCTTCCCTCCTAAAGGGGAGTTTTTCCTTGCCACTGTTTGGCTTAAGGCTTTTCTCCCACTAAGGGAGTTTTTACCTGCCATTGTTTATATAATAATTGCTCGGGGGTTTATGTTTATGTTTATGTTTATGTTTATGTTCATGTTCTGGATCTCTGGAAAGCGTCTAGAGACAACATCTGTTGTATTAGACGCTATATAAATAAAATTGAATTGAATTGAATTGAAATCCAGGCTAGTATGGCCGTAAGCAGAAGCTGCAGCTTGAAATACCTCTGATATGGAGTTGAAGATAAGTCATAGAATATAAGTCATTGATTTGTTGGTTTTATTTGTTGGAGTTAAAGTGCCTTAACCATGTGCAAAACACTTTAGGACGTGAACTGTCGCTCTTACCACGTTGAAATATGTGTGGGTAGATTAAGCGAGAGCGCTCTCTGCTGGTTGAAAAAGCTTACAGGACCTGGTATTCCCAGGCGGTCTCCCATCCAAGTACTAACCAGGCCCGACCCTGCTTAGCTTCCGAGATCAGACGAGATTGGGCGCATCCAGGCTGGTATGGCCGTAAGCTGAAGCTGCAGCTTGAAATACTTCTTATATGGAGTTGAAGATAAGTATATAATACAAGTCATTGATTTGTTGGTGATAATAATTTAGAAGCGCTTATTTGTTGGAGTTAAAGTGCCTTAACCATGTGCAAAACACTTTAGGACGTGAGCTGTCGCTCTTACCACGTTAAAATATGTGTGGGTAGATTAAGCGAGAGCGCTCTCTGCTGGTTGAAAAAGCTTACAGCACCTGGTATTCCCAGGCGGTCTCCCATCCAAGTACCAACCAGGCCCGACCCTGCTTAGCTTCCGAGATCAGACGAGATCGGGCGCATCCAGGCTGGTATGGCCGTAAGCAGAAGCTGCAGCTTGAAATACCTCTGATATGGAGTTGAAGATAAGTCATAGAATATAAGTCATTGATCTGTTGGTTTTATTTGTTGGAGTTAAAGTGCCTTAACCATGTGCAAAACACTTTAGGACGTGAGCTGTCGCTCTTACCACGTTGAAATATGTGTGGGTAGATTAAGCGAGAGCGCTCTCTGCTGGTTGAAAAAGCTTACAGCACCTGGTATTCCCAGGCGGTCTCCCATCCAAGTACTAACCAGGCCCGAGCCTGCTTAGCTTCCGAGATCAGACGAGATCGGGCGCATCCAGGCTGGTATGGCCGTAAGCTGAAGCTGCAGCTTGAAATACCTCTTATATGGAGTTGAAGATAAGTCATAGAATATAAGTCATTGATTTGTTGGTGATAATAATTTAGAAGCACTTATTTGTTGGAGTTAAAGTGCCTTTACCATGTGCAAAACACTTTAGGACGTGAGCTGTCGCTGTTACCACGTTGAAATATGTGTGGGTAGATTAAGCGAGAGCGCTCTCTGCTGGTTGAAAAAGCTTACAGCACCTGGTATTCCCAGGCGGTCTCCCATCCAAGTACTAACCAGGCCCGACCCTGCTTAGCTTCCGAGATCAGACGAGATCGGGCGCATCCAGGCTGGTATGGCCGTAAGCAGAAGTTGCAGCTTGAAATACCTCTTATATGGAGTTGAAGATGGGTCATAGAATATAAGTCATTGATTTGTTGGTTTTATTTGTTGGAGTTAAAGTGCCTTAACCATGTGCAAAACACTTTTGGACGTGAGCTGTCGCTCTTACCACGTTGAAATATGTGTGGGTAGATTAAGCGAGAGCGCTCTCTGCTGGTTGAAAAAGCTTACAGCACCTGGTATTCCCAGGCGGTCTCCCATCCAAGTACTAACCAGGCCCTACCCTGCTTAGCTTCCGAGATCAGACGAGATCGGGCGCATCCAGGCTGGTATGGCCATAAGCTGAAGCTGCAGCTTGAAATACTTCTTATATGGAGTTGAAGATAAGTCATATAATACAAGTCATTGATTTGTTGGTGATAATAATTTAGAAGCGCTTATTTGTTGGAGTTAAAGTGCCTTAAACATGTGCAAAACACTTTAGGACGTGAGCTGTCGCTGTTACCACGTTGAAATATGTGTAGGTAGATTAAGCGAGAGCGCTCTCTGCTGGTTGAAAATGCTTACAGCACCTGGTATTCCGAGGCGGTCTCCCATCCAAGTACTAACCAGGCCCGACCCTGCTTAGCTTCCGAGATCAGACGAGATCAGGCGCATCCAGG
This sequence comes from Cololabis saira, assembly GCF_033807715.1. Taxonomy (NCBI): domain Eukaryota; kingdom Metazoa; phylum Chordata; class Actinopteri; order Beloniformes; family Belonidae; genus Cololabis; species Cololabis saira. The sequence goes on from NW_026906226.1 coordinate 222,884, forward strand.
CTGGTATGGCCGTAAGCAGAATCTGCTGCTTGAAATACCTCTTATATGGAGTTGAAGATAAGTCATAGAATATAAGTCATTGATTTGTTGGTTTTATTTGTTGGAGTTAAAGTGCCTTAACCATGTGCAAAACACTTTAGGACGTGAGCTGTCGCTGTTACCACGTTGAAATATGTGTGGGTAGATTAAGCGAGAGCGCTCTCTGCTGGTTGAAAATGCTTACAGCACCTGGTATTCCCAGGCGGTCTCCCATCCAAGTACTAACCAGGCCCTACCCTGCTTAGCTTCCGAGATCAGACGAGATCGGGCGCATCCAGGCTGGTATGGCCGTAAGCAGAAGCTGCAGCTTGAAATACCTCTTATATGGAGTTGAAGATGGGTCATGGAATATAAGTCATTGATTTGTTGGTTTTATTTGTTGGAGTTAAAGTGCCTTAACCATGTGCAAAACACTTTTGGACGTGAGCTGTCGCTCTTACCACGTTGAAATATGTGTAGGTAGATTAAGCGAGAGCGCTCTCTGCTGGTTGAAAATGCTTACAGCACCTGGTATTCCGAGGCGGTCTCCCATCCAAGTACTAACCAGGCCCGACCCTGCTTAGCTTCCGAGATCAGACGAGATCGGGCGCATCCAGGCTGGTATGGCCGTAAGCAGAATCTGCTGCTTGAAATACCTCTTATATGGAGTTGAAGATAAGTCATAGAATATAAGTCATTGATTTGTTGGTTTTATTTGTTGGAGTTAAAGTGCCTTAACCATGTGCAAAACACTTTAGGACGTGAGCTGTCGCTGTTACCACATTGAAATATGTGTGGGTAGATTAAGCGAGAGCGCTCTCTGCTGGTTGAAAAAGCTTACAGTACCTGATATTCCCAGGCGGTCTCCCATCCAAGTACTAACCAGGCCCGACCCTGCTTAGCTTCCGAGATCAGACGAGATCGGGCGCATCCAGGCTGGTATGGCCGTAAGCTGAAGCTGCAGCTTGAAATACCTCTTATATGGAGTTGAAGATAAGTCATATAATATAAGTCATTGATTTGTTGGTGATAATAATTTAGAAGCGCTTATTTGTTGGAGTTAAAGTGCCTTAACCATGTGCAAAACACTTTTGGACGTGAGCTGTCGCTCTTACCACGTTGAAATATGTGTGGGTAGATTAAGCGAGAGCGCTCTCTGCTGGTTGAAAATGCTTACAGCACCTGGTATTCCCAGGCGGTCTCCCATCCAAGTACTAACCAGGCCCGACCCTGCTTAGCTTCCGAGATCAGACAAGATCGGGCACGTCCAGGCAGGTATGGCCGTAAGCAGAAGCTGCAGCTTGAAATACCTCTTATATGGAGTTGAAGATAAGTCATAGAATATAAGTCATTGATTTGTTGGTTTTATTTGTTGGAGTTAAAGTGCCTTAACCATGTGCAAAACACTTTTGGACGTGAGCTGTCGCTGTTACCACGTTGAAATATGTGTGGCTAGATTAAGCGAGACCGTTCTCTGCTGGTCGAAAAAGCTTACAGCACCTGGTATTCCCAGGCGGTCTCCCATCCAAGTACTAACCAGGCCCGACCCTGCTTAGCTTCCGAGATCAGATGAGATCGGGCGCATCCAGGTTGGTATGGACGTAAGCTGAAGTTGCAGCTTGAAATACCTCTTATATGGAGTTGAAGATAAGTCATATAATATAAGTCATTGATTTGTTGGTGATAATAATTTAGAAGCACTTATTTGTTGGAGTTAAAGTGCCTTAACCATGTGCAAAACACTTTAGGACATGAGCTGTCGCTGTTACCACGTTGAAATATGTGTGGGTAGATTAAGCGAGAGCGCTCTCTGCTGGTTGAAAAAGCTTACAGCACCTGGTATTCCCAGGCGGTCTCCCATCCAAGTACTAACCAGGCCCGACCCTGCTTAGCTTCCGAGATCAGACGAGATCGGGCGCATCCAGGCTGGTATGGCCGTAAGCAGAAGCTGCTGCTTGAAATACCTCTTATATGGAGTTGAAGATAAGTCATATAATATAAGTCATTGATTTGTTGGTGATAATAATTTAGAAGCGTTTATTTGTTGGAGTTAAAGTGCCTTAACCATGTGAATAACACTTTTGGACGTGAGCTGTCGC